>NW_012133405.1:0-20845 GCF_000313525.1 Fibroporia radiculosa | reverse complement strand
GGCGCCCCCCCGCCAGTGCCAATCTAGGCGGTATCCGTTCCCCCGGTCTCTTTGCCCTAATCCGGAAGGTTCGGTTCAGGTCTGGGCGTAAATTTCATAGACGAGTCTACAGCGCACCCCCCCGTCTCACCGGGCTAGCTCAAGATCCCATGCCATTCCTCCTCCTCCTCCTCCTCCTCTTTTACTTGCTTCATCGCACGGCTCCTCTTCGCCTTCACCAGCTCGCTCCCCGCCTGTGCCTTTCTAACTCCCACCATCGCCTCATGTCCTGTCAACTCCAAGCTTTAGTCTCCGAAGCAGCGTAAGCACGATCGCACCCATATACGCACCTTCGCCTGCCAGAATCTCGTCCGCAATCGACACGCTCCCCGATGTGATATATCGCGTCGACACGCCGCGGGCAACCAGCGGCTGCGCAAGGAGCCGCTTCAGCTCGGCCTTCATGCCAGCAACCTTCGCATCATTTGCCCTGCGCTTCTGCTTCGAACGAGCGTTTGTACGCTCGCCATCCGAATCGCTGCACATGGTCCCGTTGATGCCCAACCGATATCATATCAAAAAATAGAGACAAACCTTTCCATGTCCGAGTCCAGCTCAATTTCCATAGCTTCCGCCGTCTCCTTCAGCCAGTTCTTTTCATGTTTCTCCTTCTTCACCTTGTGCTGGGTCGCATCAATCTGCCGCGCATGCTGGACGCGCACCTTAAGCTTGTCCAGTAGATATAATTCTACCGACATTTCCGGAATCTCATCTTCCTCTGTCATGATAGAAAAGAAGAGAAGTCAGCATGTTGATAGGGCATCAAGGATCATTCCAAATTAGATGACGCACGTCGTCCCAGGCTCTTCATGAGCGCCTTAACAAGCCGCCGCTCGTCCGGAGCGCACATGAGCAAGCTAAAGCCGCGTCGCGCCGCGCGCGCTGTGCGCCCGTTCCGATGCACGTACGTATCCGCTGTGCGTGGGACCTGGTAGTGCACAACGTGATCCACAGCGGGAACATCCAATCCGCGAGCGGCGACATCGGTGGCGAGTAGGACAGCACGGGAGGAAGACTTAAATCTACCGTGTCCTGTTTAGATAATGGTATAATAGAATAAGTCGATACGCGATTACATGCCTATCGAGGTTTTTCAGTCGTTGCCGCTGTTCGAGCTGCGAGTGCAGAGGGAATGCAGATATTTGAAGCAATTCCATGAGGGGAAGCAGTCGTCGGATCCCATCAATCGAGGATAAGAATACCAAGGTTCGTCCTGGATACCGAAGTAAGAAGTAGTAAAGGTATGCGTCCTGATTGGATTTTAAGCGTACTTTCACAATACGGCGATGATGGGACTTTTGCACACCTTGTCTGTAACGAGGCATTCTATTTTGCTCTCCTGCAAGGTTGCGACGACACCGCCTTCAGGACTGATGTCGATCACAGCGGGTGAGGCATCACGAAAGTCGAGTCGCATGAGTAGATCATCTGTCACAATGTTCATTTCAGTTATCCCCCCGATGCGAGTTCAACCACACACCAAGCGTCGAAGCAGGCTTGCCGCCTTTCTTCCAGGGTCTTGCTCGTCCGCGCTTCTTCAAGTTCCGCTGCAGATCCTTGCTCAGCGTTGCAGAGAATACGAAAGTCTGCATCTCTCCTTCTTTCACACCATCTTTGCTTTCACCAACGTCGAATTCAGCTTCAGCGCCTCCTAGCCCCAAATCTAGCTCAGACTCGATTTCATCTTCTCTGTAGTAAAAATACGTATCAGCAGGTGAATCGTATAGCCCAAACGCGAAACAAAGTTACTTTCTCTGACGGAGCGTGAGCCGCAGGATGCTTTCCATCTCTGCAAAATGACCGGTCTCAATCATGCGATCAGCTTCGTCCAGCACGAGGAACCGCAGGTGTTCGATCTGGGTCGCAAGTTCATCGTCCTACATCATTGGAAATCATTTAAGCTACTAGCGAGATGCAGAGCGACATCAAGACAATGACGTTCTAACAGCACGTTACATACCTCCTGGATGATGTCCCATAGCCGACCCGGAGTAGCCACAAGCACGTCGATGCCTCTGGACAATATCCGCCGCTGCTTCTGCGCCGACATACCTCCCACGATTGCAGCAACGCTCACTAACGGTGGGTCCTTGGATCGACCACTCAGCAATTGTGCACCGCTCGTCACTTTTTCTTTACCCTTTCCCTTTGCATTCTTCCTGGTCGAACTGCCCTGGCTTGATTTACTTTCCGGAGCGGGATCTTCACCGATGTCCCCAGAGTTAAGACACGCATTCAGGTGCGAGGAGACCTGCAATGCCAGTTCGCGCGTAGGCGTGAGAATCAGCGCACGCACCGAACGTCGGGTTTTGCTCTCGGCGGGAGATGCGTGTGCCAAGAGGTGGTGCAGGATGGGAAGGCCGTACGCGAGAGTCTTTCCGGAGCCCTGTGAAATCCCCGCGATGGTCAGCGATGTGGATATCATGCAAGAGAGGTTAACATACCGTTTCCGCGACTCCGACGATGTCCCGGCCTTTCCTCGCGAGCGGGAGTGCCTCGGCTTGGATAGGCGTCGGGGAGCTGAAATGCTGCGCATATAGTGCCCGGCCGAGTTGGGGGTGCAGAGAGAACGGGCTCCACCGAGGAAGCAATGCCTCGTCTGTGCACTCGATAGATTGTATTAGCTGAATGAGACAAGTCTACTGATGGGGGCACTCACAGTCAAAAGCAGACACTGGAAGTTCCTCCTCCTGCGCGGGCTGCTCAATGGGGACGTTCTCAACCTCTGCACTGGTTCTCTCGTTCTCATCTACAACGATAACGCCCAGGGGCGATGACGAATCGTCTAGCACCTGGCATTGCCACTTGAAAAACCAAACCGGAGGTCACAACAGCACGCCACGCACCTTAAATTTGATGACCTTTCCCGCATCCGTCTCTTCATACACAACCTCTACATCTTCCACCTCCTCCAGCTCAATGAAGCCGTCAAACGCAGTTCCTAGGTCCGCCTCTCTGGGACGCGACACGGCTTTCCAGGGCAGGTCGTCTGCGGCTAGATGCGACGTCTTGGCTTTTTTCCGGGATAATAATTTCGACGAGCGCGACTTGCGCTTCATACCCGCTTTCGCTTGTTGCGACATTGGAATCCGGAATATACGCGATAAGAGCTGGTGTAGCGAGATGAGCCTATGCTAAATGCATTGTTCGCAGAACCGCGCCGTATTCCAAAAATCAGCTGTAGCCGGGGAAAGCCGAGCTCCGACCCATGATATTGCCTATTTTGGAAGGCTCTTTTTTTCGATGCAGTTCGATAACTAACCACCTCTACTGCGCCTTTGCTGCTGTTTTGCCCGGATGTACTACTCACATCGAGAGCTTCTGTTATGCTCTTTGCGGTCAGTTCTAGTCAGAGAAAATGTTTTCATGTTACTGGCGGGAGCCCTCTCATGGCGCAAGCGGTAGAGTATTCCAGCGGTATCAGCTCTTTGCAAAATAAGCACTTGAACAGCTTTGTCTCCGATGCCGAAGAGTCATTTTCATGGACGTAATCTTAATCCTGCCACCGCTGCGCTCAGGTAATTGCATGGATATTGCACACCTTGAATTATTATCACATGAAACCTTTTCATTAGATGCGTTTGATGGGCGAGGACGATATTGGCGTTATAGTTAACCTCGGCCACGACCTTGAGACAGTCGGATATAGATTTGTCTGGCGGAACTTGTTTGAGACGTCGGCCCATCCGGTTGACTTATCTTGTCTCCATATTTGTGTCGGTCCAAATATGACGTACGTCTTCCAGGTTGACATTGGATCATTGTACGTGGCTGGATCCCGCGTGTTGCAGAGATCCATAAGCTTACGCCGGCGACATTTATGATGGTTGTCTAGTCCGTTGGGCGGCAGCATGCACGCCTGCTGTGCGGCCCTATTAATGCTTGCTTGATAGACGAATAGACGACATCTAGCGGGATTGGCGCCAGACGGTACTTCCCATATTCGCTGGTCAGATCTTGGAGACTCTCAGATTAGCTCGGAGTACAATATATTCTCACAACTTTGACTTACAAAGACGTTGACCATGGTAGGGCTGATGCCTCTACTGGCCCCGCAGTCAGGTAAAATGGCATCCTTCTCGCTTCAACTGATTGCAATTTGCGAAACAATACTGACGAGGGCTAACTATGCTGATCTTTGTGACCGGGACGTCATTTGAAAAGATGTCATCAAACTTGTGCATTGAGCCCAGTGCTAAAAGGATGCACGAAATACAGAACAAAGTCGATGTCGCGATGATCTCTTCAATTTCATCGATTCGCGCCTGCGCTCCAATCCAGAAGGTTTCGCAAGATTGGATGCGCAGCGCAGCCTCCACCGAGTTGGTCTTTGACGATAATAAGAAACGCCTCGAGGCATGGCATCCGTATGTTTGCTGTGATATGTGATATTGATTCATATGCTTTATAGACTGAAATTGTCACAAGCTAGGTTGGGAATATCATGACGAACGGATTGGCTCAATTCACACCGTCCACCACTCGTAGCCCATGGATTTATGGAATCGAAGCCCTTATACTACTTTTTTAGCAACTTCAAATAATGAAGGACCTGCGCTATGATGTCTTCAAGTTTTTGGTCGCTCGCGAAAGTGTTTGCGGGTCTATGGAGCCGACACTTAGGTGTCGGTTTCGTCCACTGGGAGAACTTCTCGTGGACCATGTGCTGTGAAAGGCATAAATGGTTGAGGAATTTACTGTCTACACCTACAGGTGATAGACTGTGCTGGATTTGTCGGAGTGTACCGGACGTATATTAGGTATCAATACATATTATGGGCATCTGCATGCAAGGCGGAATGGCCGAGCGGTCTAAGGCGCTAGAATCAGGTTCTTACGAGGATCTTTCGTATCTAGTCCGAAAGGGCGTGGGTTCGAATCCCACTTCCGTCAGTTATTTTTCACCTTTTGCTCCAGTGTTTACTACTAGGCTACGTCTCAATCATTCTATTTTTTTGTTCAGAGAGGGGGTCGCGATTTATTTGACGACAGACACGAAAGCGAGGTAGCAAGACGCATTAGTGTCAGCCCCGATTGCGTCTTGAACCTGCGCTTTTTTGTGCAGAATTGCCACATTACTCCTAGTACGTATTGTTATAAAAACCACGGCACTTTCTCATTCCCAACATAATGATTCATAGCGGTTACATTCCCCTTTACACGGATTCAATCCGCATTCACCTTTGATACCGTGAGTAGCGGTCACAGACTCTTCTTATTTATGAGTACACTAATACAATAATACAGGATGACATAACCCATTCATCGAACTTCAGGGTACTTGTTCGATCTCTTCCTTTTCCGAATCCATCTTATCTGTGAAGTCTCCGCCTAGCTGCGGCTTACCTTGACGCAAATCTTCCTCGCGTGCGCTAGCGTCCACGATTTGTATTTTCGACCCGGGAACGAATATCGGTACCTGTTCAAAGTAGCTATCCAGTTCTGAAACCGGGGTTACGTATTAGTGCGACAAGCCAGGGTATTCGTTAACTCGCGTGAGCTTACCCTCAAGAGGGATACCCTTCGTTTCAGGCAGGAATGCCTGTGTGACGGTTCACGTGTGAGCTGCTGCAGCCATTGATCGGTATGTTAGACTCACCCAGAAGAATAACGCATTAGTAAATCCACAAATGGCAAAGGTAAGATAGAAGCGCCAGCCTTTGTTGATGAATCAGCCAATGTAAGGCGCATCCCAACTCTACTACGTACCAACAGTCTCGAAGGCGGGAGGGCTGACTTGTGCGATCATGACTAAGTTCGCGACCAGAGATTAGCTTCATCAAATGAGGCAAAAACGGGGCTCATGGCACATACAATTTGATATCCATGCCGCAGAGGAGGTAATTGCAGTTGCTTTTGCACGGGTTGCGCTATTGAACATCTCGACAGGGATCTACGGCGGCATGTCAACGGACGTGACGTTTGGTCGATTAATGTGAGACGTACAGCCCACGAAAGCGGTCCACAGCAAGCAGAGAAAACCAGATTAAACTGAGAACGCATCGTCAGACTTGCCAATGGGTGTTTAAAGTCCTACGCACCAGCCAAGTCATCGCCACAAATGCTCTGCTCGCATTCGCATTATTGGATCCCGCAGGGAAGAGGGCTATGATGATGGTGCCAACGACAAACGTCAGCCCGGAGATAGCATTTCCCCAGACGAAGACGTTTCTACGACCGAAACGATCGATATACCAGATGCACAGCGCCTCCCCAATAAGCGCAATGACAGAGCTCCCAGACTGTAGGCCAAGCGTGGTCGATGTGTCGATACCAATGCTAGCGAAAATCTTCGGCGCATAGTACTGGATCACGCTGACGCCTGTCATCTGAATGCTAAGGAAGTATGAGAGCAGCTAATTAGAAAACACCACTTAAATCGAGGACACTTGATTTACCTGAATTGGATTGCAACGCCGAGAATCAGGCGACGCAGGTTACTCTTGATGAAAAATAGCTGCGACCAAGCATTACGAGTCTCCTCGCGTTCCAGGCGCACCTGCTCAAGAATCTCACGATGCTCATTAACGACGAAAGGATCGGTAATATCTCCGTGAGCATGCAAGCGACCAAGAACGAGCAGTGCTTCGTACTCGCGACCCTTCATTGCCAGGTATCGAGGACTCTCGGGAAGCAATCTGTTAAGCACATACTTAGTATCATAACAGCCACGGTGATCTATATTCAATCTTACAGGATGAAGAACGCGAGAGGAACGGCGGCTAGGACAGTCACATCAGGAAATGAAAAAAGTATGAGCAACACTCGACTCACGAAGGAGCTGAATACCTGGAAACATAATTAATAGGAGAAGAATACGTACATACACGTTGACATACCTAGAGGCACTCTCCACTGCGCCTGTCCGGTCAGACCGTGGTAGCAACCATAGCCAATGAATGACGCAATCAGCGCACCAATGCCGAGCATAAATTGCTGCAGCGTTGTAAGACGACCTCTGATACTGGGATGTGCAATCTCTGCTTGATAGAGCGGTGCTAGCATGGCCAACATCCCGATCCCCATGCCAGCCAGAAAACGACCTCCATACATGTAGCCTATGTTCTGCGCAGACGTCTGGATAGCTCCGCCGATAAGGAACACAACACATCCGAATAAGATCGTCATTCGCCGACCAAAATGATCGGCGAGCGATCCTACGTAGATATTACTGGATGTGATCGTAAGTTCAGATCGTGCATTCATATATCAAGGGAAATCATGTACGATGCAAATGCGCCCAAGAGAAGACATCCGGTAATCAACCCCTGCTGCGTCTCCGATGGGTTACCGGTTATTTCCAAGAAGTTGGAGCTTGACTAAGAACGCCTTTAAATGGCAGATTGAGATCAAGTACCTAGATTGCACTCACCTCGACAGTTGCGATGATACCTAAGTCGTACCCAAACGTCACCGATCCTAACGCAGCGAAGAACCCGCATAGCCAAGTGTATACCTGACAGCAGAGATGAGCGTAAGGACACAATAGTTGCTACCACACGGACCTTGGGAGAGAGTGGCATGACGGACTATAGACAGTTCGATAATGAACTTGAGTGCTAGACAAGTACAGTGATGAGTTGACGACTATCAACGACCTGGCACAGGCCACACGAGATGGAGGAATAGCTGCGCGTCTTTTATTGAACCAGGATACGCGATGGTGATAAGCCGTCTTCCCGATCACTGACTCCAAACTACCAACCCGGAACCTGGCAAGGCACATAACGTGCCAGGTGAGGTATGCTTTCTGGGGACATGTTGATGATGACCGCCCGCGTGACACAGGCTGATGTTCGAATTTCGCTAAATTCAATCAAACGCGAAGAAGCGGCTGGTTCCACAGGTGGCTCACCTGACTCTAATCGAGGTAGCACGGTTTCTTGTTTTTATAAGCCCGCTATCGTAGCTCATGCCGGCCAGGACACATTGTTCGTGCTGACCATCTAGTTGCGGAGACTGGCTAGACAAGCCACGTTTAGCAAATATACGGACTTGAGACAGGCACGAATGTGGGGTAATACGCGAGGCATGCGGGGTAGATGATGCGCCAACTATGGGGTAATCTGAAACCAGAGGGCCAAGAAGACATTGCAGGCGGTCCGCGCCGGACCGTCACGTCATACTCTGATGGAGCCAACGAGCGATTGAAACCATGCGTGTTTCGAAGTCTTCATAATGGCATGCGCACCCTCAAATTCTCTTACCTAAGGTCTGCGACCGACACCCCAGTCGACTGACAAAGCCAGAACGCCTTAGCTCTCTCTTCCAATGTCAGAAAATAACACCCTGGCCCTTGACGTCTTCCCAACAGCGACCATCGCCCCCGTCTCGTCGTTCATATTCTCTGGCTTCCTGGAACACCTGGGACGATGTATCTATGGAGGCATTCTCCCCGCCGGTCCGACCAATTTTCCCTACACGCCGCGTAATCCATGCCCCAAAGATCAATTTGTCGAGACTCCGAAGGAACTACTAACTGAAGAAGGTTTCCGAAAGGATGTCTTGGAAGTGCTTCGAGACGAATTGGAGACGCCGATGGTGCGATGGCCGGGAGGAAACTACGTGAGCTCCTACAAGTGGGAAGACGGCATCGGTCCATTGGAGCACAGGAAGAAGAGGCCCGAGTTAGCATGGGGTGGTGAAGAGAGCAACGTCTTTGGTACAGACGAGTATGTCGTTAGAGCCTCTACTTGTAGTATTGTACAGCATTCTGATGAACCTGGCTGCCAGATTCATAAAGTGGTGCCGCGTGGCCAAGATAGAGCCCTACATTATCCTTAACATGGGGACGGGGACACTAGAGGAAGCATTACACTGGATCGAATATTGCAATGGCACCGGGGATACGTGAGTGTCACTTTCTGTAATGTGAGATGAGTTACGCATTTATTTGTTGAAAAGATATTATGCGAACCTTCGGCGCAAGAATACTGGCAAGGATGAGCCTCATAACGTGAGGTATTGGGGTCTCGGAAACGAGGTATGGGGAGAGTGGCAGGTCGGACAACAGACTGCCTCTGCATACGCGACGAAAGCACGCCAGTGGGCGCACGCTATCCGCCTCATTGATCCAACTGTCATTCTAATTGGCTGCGGTGAGACGGGGTTGAACCACTGGGACGGTGTTGTACTAGACGCTCTTGTAGACAAAGTTGACTTGCACAGGTAAATGCAGATTGATATAATGCTACAACGAGTAATCTCACATGACTTTAGTATTCATTTGTATACTGGTTTTGGGCCGCGAGACAGATCGCAGATCGAGAAGGAGTACGGGCGCAGCGTATACGGACCGGACGCGGCTGAATATTCGATAGAGATCTGTAAAGGGCAGATAAACAAAGCGGTTCGTACATTGAGTCAAAATCGAGAAAATAGCCTCACTAAATGATGATTGTAGCGAGTCGCGAAGAGTGTGAACAAGCCTATCAAGATCGCGTTTGACGAATACGGCGTGTGGGACGAGACAGTCGGCACGCCAGAGAACGGGCTGGAGCAATTCTATACCCTCGCAGATGCACTGGCGATGGCATCCTGGCTGAATGTATTTGTGCGCCAGGCAGATATTGTCGAGATTGCCTGTGTTGCACAGAGCGTCAACGTCATTTCGCCATTGATTACTAGGTGCTCTTCTTCACCACCAAGCTTCAGTTTGATATTGATTCACACCTATGTAGCCCAAACGACCTGTTTCGACAAACAATATACTGGCCTTTGTGGCTCTTCTCGAAGTATATGCGCGGCGGAACCTCCGTCCGGGTTGCCCTCTCGTCGCCCGTATTCATGGGCGAAACGCTGCCAACGTGGATTTCCACAGTTAAAGGGCGACCTACAGAACTTGACGCGTCCGCCGTGGTACACACCTCGAACTCGGGGAAGAAAAGCGTGAGGATTGCGGTGGTGAATCGTAGCGAGCGCAACAGCTACGAGACTCCCGTGAGAGTCGCCTTCTCAAACGTTGTGAAGGAAGTTGAGGTACATGAGCTATGGCATCCCCGCATAGAGGCACGAAATGGTTGGGGAAATGAGAATGAAGTAAGCGTGACGACGAAGAGAGCACCATGGAAGGGGAAGTGGACGTTCCGGATGAATTCGTTAACACTACTCGTCTTGGATATTGAGCAATAGTTAGTAACGCACCTCATGTCTCTGCTTTCTTAGAAGCATCCGAGTCAGGTGTACTTTATCCAGTATCAGGTGTATTGTCGGTATAGCTGATCCAAAAGAGTTCCTCGACTGACCACAACATCCGCTCCGAAATTTGAAGTCCTCGTTGATACTTGGGCAGAGCTGTGAGAGCGAGATGGTCGAGGTGGGGAAGGTTGACATAAGTTGCCAAGACAATATCTTCCCAATTAACTATAGCTAGTACTCTAGTCGGCCGAGACCCTCAAGGAGATCGAGGAGATCCAAGCCTGACTGACTCCACGTGGACCCAGCCTTATGAGTCGCGATAATGCTGCGCCGCGTCCTCAGGCCTCAGGCTACGATGCTTCTTCCAACTGTTCGTCTACGCGCCCACTGAAGGTGAGCTGCAGTATTTTTGCGCCTACAGCACACTCATCCATCGAACCTGCTGTTCCAGCATGGACAACGTTCCCGTCGAACTATGGATGCGCATTTTTTCCCTTGCCTGCACAGATGACGGTTCCACCGGTCGGTCGCTCTCCCTCGTCTCCCGACTTGTTCGGGATATATCTCGCTCATACTGCCTGCAGAGTATCGCTCTAAGCGGGAGGGAACAACTCCACACTTTTGCGGAGATCCTACGGCGCACATCGCCTGAACACCGTCGCATACGTCACTTGTTCATTGCCGACTCTCGCCCGCCGCGCAAAATGCTCGCAGCCTTTGGCAATTTGTCTGCCCTGGGAAACGAGGAGCTCATTCGTGTTCTTACTCTTTACTCGCTCAGTTTCGAGGAAGAGCAGGCCATATGGCGATGGCTTAGTCCAGAAGTTAAATCTGAGAGAGCTGAAATCCTCGATCGTTCCAGGAAAGCATTTGTTCACGATCTGGAATACATCTTGCAGTCTGTAGCGCCCACTGTAAGGACTCTCACGACACACGGGCCCTCGTGTTCGTATCTACTCAAGAGCAAGTTCCCCGAGCTCGAGGAACTTACTATCCTCGGTTTTGACGTCGATCTTCAGCGTCAGACCCTTCTCACAACGGATCTGACCCAGTTTCCCTTTCTTAAGCGCCTCCATTTGGTCAACAACTCCGAGCATTTCATAGAATTCGTGCAAAGAGCCCCCCAGATCACTCATCTCCGCATTACTGGGTTGTTCCATTTGGGCCAAGACGCCCTAGATGCATTAAGCATTGCTCTTCATATCCCTCCAGACCAGGCCGCTGCCCCGATTACGCCGCCTAATTATCTCCCTCAAATCAAACGGATCATCATTGAACCTCCAACTTCCTTCGTCAATTCCTCGCACTTTCGCCGGATGAAGAGCCTTCGGAGGCTAGCACAGAATAAGAAGCTGACCCTTATTCGACCTGATATTGAGACAACCCTGGCGTCGTATACATGGAGTGATGCAAAATGTGACTGGCTTTGGCGAATTGAGGGGAGAAAAGGGTGTTGGAGATTAGATCGATTGGGAGTGGATCGCAACCCCTCGACGGCGAACAGACGTTCGCCCCACGACTCATGACAATTTAGGTATGAAACTCACAACGTCCTTTCCCAACCACTGTCTATCGCTCTCCTGGGGTTGCTTTGTGTTACATCTTCACATTCAGATATTTGTATTGAGATTCTCATGTATTAGTAGTGCTACAGTATGTTCAAGTTGCGGTGGCCGTGACATGAATTCCTCGACGCACCCACCATACTGATGAGTCCCTCGTACGTGTGGCACTGTAGGGTACTATATATGAATACTACTCTTCCGGAAATTCAGTAGCAGCAGTTACACATGGCCGAGTCTTTCCGGATCGACCAAATTGATCGGTGAGATGCGCATCCAACAGTGTTTCAAACTTCACTCAGATCAATTTAATGACCACGCCTCCCAGTCTCCTACCCCACGCTACGTCTGACTCTTGTCACCATCTTCTCATTCTCCTTCGACATAGTGGCTGAAGTCAGGCAAAGACAGAACCGGGACGGTCAAGGTGAAGTCCAACTGTCATTCATTTGCTGAGAGACTCTTTTCCGCACGACTAACTAGTCGAGGCGGAGGCCGGAAGTCAATTCGACTCAAGCTCGATTGAAAGCTTTTAATAAGTGACGCCCAGTTGACGGCGACGGCCGCAGTCGTCTATGTCGCACTGCCTCTTCAGACTGTAGCTACTTCTTGTCTACGGACTAAAGGTAAGCCTCCTTTACTGAGCCCACAGTGCACTCATCGATCAAGCCTACTGTATCAGCATGGAGGACATCGCTGTCGAACTATGGATGCGCATTTTTTCCTTTGCCTGCACAGACGACGGTTCCACCGGTCGGTCGCTCTCGCTCGTCTCCAAATTTTTCCAGGACGTGTCACGCCCATACCGCCTGCAGAGTATTGTTCTAAAAGACAGAGAACAACTGCACGACTTTGCGGAGATTCTGCAGCGTACACCGCCTGAACACCGCCGCATTCACCACTTGTTTATCGCTGACCCCCATCGCCCGCCGCGCAGGACGCTCGCGGCCTTTCCAGATCTGTCAAGCCTAGGGAAAACAGAGCTCCTTCGTACCCTCGCTCTCTACTCGCTCACTTCCGATGAAGTGCAGGCCATATGGCAGCGGCTCGGTCCACAAGCTCAGTCGGAGAATGCTGAAATTCTTGATCGTTCCATAAAACAACCCGTGCCAGAGCTAGAATCCATCTTGCAGTTTGTAGCACCGACTGTAAGGACGCTCACCGCACACGCGTCTTCGTGTCTATATCTACTCACGAACAAGTTCCCCGAGCTCGAGGAACTCACAATCCTGGGTCCTAACGTCGCTATTCAGCGTCGGCCCTTTCCCCCAGGGGATCTGGCACAGCTACCCTCACTCAGGCGCCTCCATTTGGTCGACAGCTCCGAGTTTTTCATGCAGTTCGTACAGCGGGCCCCCCAGATCACCCACCTCCGCCTGACCGGGTTGTCCTTCCTGCGCCAGGATGCCGTAGATGCCCTCGGCACTGCTCTCCATATTCCTCCCGACCACACGGATCCGGCCTCTCCTTCAGTCGTACCACATAACTACCTTCCTCGAATTGAACGGATCATCACCGACTCCCAAAGTGTTCCCACCAATGCCTCGCTCATTCGCCGAATCAGAGGCGTGCAGGGGCTGACGCAGAACAGCAAGGTGACCTTCATTCAACCCGATTCCCTAGAAGGGACGAAGCCGTATGTGTGGAGCGATGCGAGACGCGACTGGTTACAGCGACTAGAAGAGAAGAACGGGTGTTGGGTCATAGACCCTTTGAAAGTGGATCGCGTCCGCTTGACCAGACGTTCGTCGTCCAGGTCGTGATACTATACATTTCCGGGGCCACTGTAGACGCGGCGACGTTTTCAATTCCCAATCCTCGTTTATCGTTTTTTACAAGTTGCTATCGCACATTCCGTGTCAGACACCTGTATTGAAATTTCGTTTTGTTGTATTTGTATTTCCATTGACTAGCTCTTGACCTGGTTCGGAGTTAGCTCGGGGCGCTTGTGTGAAGCGCGAGGCGCTGGTATGCAAAATAAATGCGTTTCCTCGACATGCTGACGAGTCCCTCGGAGTGCTGAAAAGTGACTGCATTGTACGTATTCCTCGATTGAGAATATGCATCAACCGGCTAACTTGACAATAAACCCTTAAGCTTAAGGTCGTGCGCTGCCAGAAGTGATCTTCCAGTAACATGGAAGGCTTGCCCGCGGAGATCTGGATGCGCATATCCTCTCTTGCGTGCACCGATGGCGGCCTTACTGGACGGTCACTCGCTAGGGTCTCGAGATACATCCGGAGCGTTTCAGACCCCTTCCGCCTACAGAACGTTGCGATTCTTCGTGCGCACCAGCTAGACGCGTTCGCGAACATGCTGCAGAGCACACCTCCCGAACGACGCCGGGTGCGTAACTTGTTTGTGGTGAATCCCTGCAGTCCACCCCCATTAGATTTGGCCAGGATGTCGATATCGCAGCATGAGCTGTCCAGTATGAACAAGAAAGACCTTGTACGGGCAGTCCTCTTCCATCGTTACCGCACTGAAGATCCGCTCGCCATACGAAAGATGTTTGGCTCCGAGGCGGAATGGTTCGAGGAAGTGGGAGAGGTTTATGTTGAATGGACGCGGACTCTGGAGCGCGTCTTGCGAATTGTGGCCCAGGATGTCGAAACCATGATAGTGCCACTGCCATCGCCCTTTTACGTTCTTGCCCGCCTTCCTTCCGATGCAACGTCTTTCCAACCACTGCACGATATCAACTTCCCTGTTTTACAGGAGCTCAGCCTCTTGGGGCCCGGTATCCCGCCGCAGTTTGTGTCAATGTGCCCCCGCGCTGGCGAACTCCAGCTGCCTTCGCTCAGGCGCCTTCACCTCGTGGGCTGCGCGGAGCTTTTGACTGTTTTAACGGGCCTTATTCCTTTGGTGACCCATCTACGCCTCACCAACGTTTTATACTTGGGCCGGGAGATACTGGACATACTCCAAGCCGCCGCGTCTCCACGTCGCCCTAGTCCGGAAGACGGTGCAGACACGATTTCAGAAATGCCTAGCATTGTCCGCATCGTTATCGTGCCCGTTTTTAGCCTTGCGAGTTCCGGCCATATGTCTCGTCAGCTGCAGACGCTAGCCCAAAGCAGCAAAGTGATCCTCCTTGAACCTTCACTACAGCTGGCATTTTGCAAGATTTACGGGGCCGCTGATGCCCGGGATGACTGGCTGAGGCGGATTGCGGGAGAAGAGGGATGTTGGGAGGTGGAGTCCTTGAGGTGATATGCATGATGGGAGAGAGGCGGTGGCATCGGGCTGGAACGAGGTGCTGGAATACATCGGCAAAGGGACGCAGCCTGAGGCAGCAGCTGTTGACCGACCATTCTTTTGGATATGTAAATTTACGCATGGACTGCCTTGACAAGTCTTTCGGCGAGAGGCTTGCAGAAGTTGCTCAGAATCTACCAATGTAACAGATAGAACTACGTGTGGGTGCGTGTCGTCGGGAAAACTGTGTGCATGGTAACGTTGATAAGGCTGCTTTGAGCTTTGTGAGCTGCGTATATGCCAGTCAATAAATACCCTCGTGATTGGAGTGACGCTTACATTCCAAGCTCGAAGACCGACACCATCTAATCTGTGGAATATTCATGACATGCGGTAAACTCATTGAGCAGGCCGTCATTGGAATCTAATAGGACGGATCGAAGAACAATCCTGATTTGTTTCAGACACTTCGCCGCGGCTATATATTGAGAGGGAGCCAGGACGCTCACGAATTCTCCGCGAAAGACATGAAGGTATCGGCGATGCATCTATTGCAGATTATATGCGTCAGAAATAGTCGATTTGCAACACTACAAACTTGTTTCGTCACCTGCGCACAATTGAGGAGGTCTTCAGAGTGTGCCATAAAGCTTAACCCAGATTTCTTCGTGGGCGATGAAGAAATCTACCCAAGCTTATGCCATGTTTAAAGTAGAACCAAATACGCAGTTAGATCCCCCGGGAACAAGCAAGCAGCATCCCCTCGGACATGCAAGCCCGCGCCATTGCTGCGCTGCCGATGCTGAATTGTTCCGCTATCAATCTAAGCTGTGGTCGGGAGAGCACGCTGCACAGGACACAGCAGCATTAGATATCATTTTAAGAAAACGCGTGTAAGCATTTCGAATTTGACAATATCGGCTGCGCACATTTAATCATAGATATTAGCCATGTCTTCCCGCGACGATCGAATGTATGTGCTTAGTTGACACGAAAGACTAGTGGAGCACCAGAGGATAATCAGACGCGCGATGATGACCGACTGTGGAGGCATGCAGCAGTCCGAGTGTGGTTAGGCGGGGGCCGGTGATCAAGTGGCGTGGCAGGACTATGTAGTAGACGCCCCGTCGTCCTTTCTTCCTGCGACCACCACCACAGTCCCCTCCCGCTGGGGCCAGTGGCCGGTACAGCCCCAGCCACAGACTATTGGCCCAGGGTTTCCAGGCCAGGCATTCGCTGCCTCTTAGATCTTGGATTGCTACCGACTCCGCTCGTAAACATTCGCCCACATCCGCCCACAGATCGGCCGTGGACCGTTTCCTAGTGGAAGTATGGTTGCGCATCTATTCTTCGCTTACCAGCACCGTGCCGGCAAATCATTCTCAGAGGTCTCGTGCTATACCAGGAGCGTGTCGAGCCAATCCCACCTGCAGAATACCCAGATTAATTACCTGGTCGGACCAGCTGCGCGAATTCGCAGAGATGTTGCGAGATGTAGCCCTGAGCGTCGGCGCGTGCGTAACTTATGCATCTTCACCCTTGGGCCTGATCGCAATGATTGAAATCAAGGAGTAGACCATTTCTTGGATCGGAATAGGCGTGCATCATCGGCCAGTATGAGCCCCTCTGGTAGCCAGCTATCCTGCCCCGGATTTTATCTGATATCTTGAAGACTGTCAGATAGGATTTACCCGCGATCTAGAATCAATCTTGCAGGGTTTGTAGACACTTGCACTGTATCCGGGTCTCATTGATTCATATCCACTTACCACCTGGATGATATTTCCACGTTGATGGGGCTCACAATTGTGGGATGCCAGGATCGATATGGCTCCAGGGTGAACAGAAGATCCAGCGCTTGTCGTCCCTCGAGTTCCTTCCTCTGCAGGGTTGCTCCGTGTTTTGGTTGGGTAAATCCCTTTTATCTACTTTTGCCTGACCGAGGTCGACGAAATATTGTACCGTGGACAAGACGCTCTAGCGACGTCTCTCCGTCTTTCAATATTCACATTCTCAGACCAGGAGTCAATTGCCACAAGTCGGGCCTTGTCATCATCCAGCCATCTTCCAGGCATTCCCTACGCGTGACCCGTGGTGCGTTGCTGGCTGCATTCAAGGGGGTTTTACAAACGAGACTGGCCGCAAGTACTGCAGGAGGGTGGGGGCTGTTGGAAGTTTGTAAGCGTTGGCGCCGTAGGTAATCTCCGTCTGCGTTGTGGCCACCTTTGTGCTTCGGGGAACGCTTATCTGGATTGGCGCGTACCTCTCTGTGTGGTGTTCTATTCGGTTGGCTGATCAGCATTGGCTGTTGACGGATCCCATATTCCTCTCGTACTCGCTTCCTGCTTATCTTCCGGTGAAGTTCATCGCCCTCGGTGATCGCGGATCTGCCGGTGCAGTCGTGCTTCTGCTTCGTCTGGTGCGATCGCCTCGCACGCACCGCAGCCGAAAGCCACCCGTCGAGTGCCACAGGGCGTCGTGTTCCGCCCTCTTCAGACAGCCGCTTTCTATCACCGTCCACGGCGTGTGGGTGGCCACCGGGTATTATCCGCGTTCACTTCGGATACACTTGCCCGCACGTCCAGCTCGCGTTCCGCGAGTGGTGAGCACACGCCCTGCAACGCGCCCCAACGGCTTCTGTCCGTGACCCTCGCCCACTTTTCGCCTCAGCACCCCCATCCTGGCTGAACGCTTTTCCGGGGCAGTGGGCAGCGCAGCCGGCCTGCTCTGGAAATCTGCCAGACCCGCGGCATCTCACCCACGAGATCCGAACCAGCCAATGCGCCAGGCATAATTTTTCACCGCTCTCTCTTTTTCCGGAAAATGCAGTGTGGCCCACGTCTGCGGCCGTCAGCATGTGAACGTGGCGGCGTACCGCGGTGTATGCGTGCTTGTCAGTTACCGCAGCAGCCTGTCGAATGCCCCGGTCACCATCTGCATGCGCTGCATCGGTCCCGAGCACGGCGCCTGCCCGTGATCCTGATATCACACTGGTGCGTCCTGTGCACATGGTGCCGATGCTCCACCGTGGGTCACGGTGTGCCTGGTGAGCTGAGACACCGGCGTCCGTGGAGGCCTCGTCAAGATGTCGCCGGGCACTCCCAGGCCACAGACCGCAGGCTGGGCGGGCAGGGCGGCGACTCGCCCGCATCATGCGTCCCCCATCGATCCATCACCCATCTGTCGTGCACCACCACGCACGCGGCCTGCGTTGCCGCGCATCCACACGCATGTCTGTTGGCAACACAGTGCTATTGTTCTGCCCGTCCAGTCGGCTGCGCGGGGCAGGATCGGGAGGCTGTAGTGCGTCTTTCCAGATGAACGGGGCGATATTTCGGCCCTCGCGGTGCCAGAGCGAACACATGCCGGAAAATGAATACTAGAAGCTGTTGTCAGAGATGGGCACTCGTGCCTCAAGGCCCACACGAGGCCACTCACATGCAGCGCAAAGCCCGAGCGAAGCTCCCGAGCCCATGCATGGAACACCCCCCCATTTGCAGAACAGCCGCCGACGGTCAATTTTTTTTTACAGTCACCTGTACAACAGGTATACCATTGCATAATAGCGAAATATATACAACGAATGAAATAATTATAATCGCCCCTGCATATAAAACGCAGGGCGCGATAAACTGAAAGGAGTGTGGTAGGGTAAACAGTAAGCATTATACCTGCAACTGCGATACCACTAGGACGGAAGTAGAACGAAGCGAAATGATAGCGATGGGAGCATCGTGGACAGCTTCGACAGCGTCAAAGGGACACATTCAGGGGGATTAGGCTGTGTGGATAGTATGTGAGCGGTAAACAAGTAAGCATATCGACGGGGGGGTTAAACCAAGAGCAATTGGGAGTCTATACGACATCTAGACTAGCATGCAGGCATGAACGAACGGACGAAAGATACACAGCGAAGGGGAAATGCGATATAGCTACAAAGGATGACTAGATTTTGCGCGTGTTGCGTAGATGTGGGCAGTACGTGGGACCCGCCGGCGAGCGTAGCATAGGAGACCTGGAACGCGCATGAGCATCTGGGCCCCTGCGAGCACAATGAAGAACGCACTGTTAACAGGGACCGGCCTGACTCAGCGAAGGGGTGCCTTTTCATGCACGACGAGGAAGCAGGTTGACGACACGTGTCCTCTTCACCTCGAGGCCCGTCTTGCCGAAGTACCGCTCGGATTCGAACGACCACTTGAGGCTGCCCGTTATCCAGTCTGCGAGCCCGTCGACATAGATCTCGACCTCGCGGTCGATCTCTGGGCCCCAGGACGGCAAGTTCTCCCTGAGGAGGTGGAAACGATCGATGCTGCTCTTGCAGAGATCACCGACAAAGTCGACGGCCCCCTGCAAGTCGAGGCCCTGCTGCTCCTGGACGACGACGATCATGTTGTGTGTGTCGCCTGTTATAACATCCTTATTGTCAGCGGGGGGGGCTATCGCGACGAGTACGTTTGCACCCTCGCACTCACCCTTGCTCTGCTCCACATTGTACGAGAAGATATCCTGTGAACAAAAGCAAGGTCAGGTCAGCTGGGCGGGCCGAGAACGGAATGAGTTCTGTACGAACATTCGACCACTACGGGAGGGATATCAGCGAGTGAACGGATCGCAACAGAGACAAAAGCGACGTACCGTGACCAAGTCGTTCGCGGCCTCTCCGAGGCCACGCATTATTGGGTGGTCCATGACTTCCCACGGAAGATCCAGCTATGATGATAGTACGTCAGCCCAATGATCCGATTATGCTCGGAAGCGCGCCGGGCGGCTCACGTTATTCGCGTACTCGATCAGCGCCCAGCAGGGCTTGCATCCGCTGGTGTCGCGCCGGATGGAAATGTACGACTCGAGGTCGGGGATGACGCCGTTGGCCCGATCCATGGCCTGCTGGGTGACGGCCTGGAAGAACATGTCGAACGTCTCGATGAATCGCTGCTGTGCGCCTGGCGAGCCAGTGGCAATAAGCCGGACCCAATAGCTGTGGTGACGGTCAGGACGGCCACCTTGCGATCGCAAGACACGACTCACTCTCTAGTCATCTTGCCGACACGGCTGTCTGGGCGCGACGTGTGGGGGTTGTAGAGCGTGTTGAGGACTGTGTTTGCAGTCCCGAGCGTTCCGCGGTCGTTCATCTCGTCAGAGATGTTGTCGAGGTGGAAGAGGTAGTTCATGAAGTCGCAGGAGACCCGGAGCTGGGGGTAGCCAGCGAGGGGATAGCACATGGACGTCAGGTAACCGGCCTTGAGACCATGGAATGCGTCGCGTTTTCTCTGGCTGAGGTTGCCGCCGCGGAAGAGCCACCGTTTTGACTCGACGCTTGCCTGCTTCCAATGACGATTGCAGCGAACAGGGATGGTACAATGCGAGACGAGGTCGGGCATGACGAACTTGGTGGGGGCACTGCTGGAGGAGGCGGGGGAAGACATGACTGTTGCGCAGGGGAGATTATGGAAGGAAGGAGAAGTACAGAGCCGGGAGTGTACAAGGGGACGGAGGAGCCAGAGAGCGCGGCAAACCGGGGAAGAAGGCAGGGAGCTTTATATGAGGACGCGGAACACGTGTGACGGGTACTGTGAAATAAAGCGAGGAAAATCCCCATAGGCTAAGGGGGCGACCCTGGCGGCGCGGGCCATCAATGAGTCAAAGAATCCGAATTGGGAGGGGACAAAAACATCGGCAGGATGGATCGGAGAGTTTCACATCTCTGACGCGGCGATGAGAAAACAAAAAGGACGGAGGCAGATTCGCTGAGATCTCGCAACGCTTACTCTATAGTCAATCACCCCAGAAGCTCCTCGCAACGGGTCCGAGATTCGAGGACGAGCCCGCCCACGCGCCTCTTCCCCATTGGTGCCCTCGCCCCCCTCTTGCGACTGCGTCGGCCCCGTCGGCCCTGCTCCGCCCGC
>NW_012133404.1:30915-36283 GCF_000313525.1 Fibroporia radiculosa | reverse complement strand
GCTGCACGGCCCTTCTCTCGCACCTCCGCAATAGCAGCGTTGTTCCAGTCGGCCTCGGAGAAGACGCGCGGGGCCTCCTGGGCCTCCAGCACGGAAGCGCAGGAGGAGGTGACGACGATGCGCTTGACCGCGATGCCGTATGCGAGCGCAGACTCAAGCACGCGCGTCGTGCCATAAACAGCGGGAACTATGAGCTCGTCCGGGTCGTCCGCCTTAAAGTGGACTGGGGAAGCAGTGTGCTCGATGGCATCGACGCCCTTGACTGCCTCGTCGAATGCACCCGCCTAGCCGGACGCGGATGAGGCCGCGTTGGGAGTCGGTGGGTATATGCGCACCTTTGTGATATCCTCGACGATGACAACCTCGAGCTTGTCGCCGTAGGAAGCGAGCACCTCCTTCAGGTGTCTTGCCTTGCCTTCAGAACGCACAGTCCCTCGCACGGTGTAGCCTTGTTCGAGGAGCGTGCGTACAACCCACAGGGCGATGAAGCCATTGGCACCAGTAACGAGGACTTTGCCCGAGGTCACTGTGGGCATGACGATCTGCGGTTCTGGAAAGCGGTGGCTGTGGTAGAATGGGGGACGCACGGACGACCTTCGGGGATAGATCCTCGCTTTACATAGTGGTCCGTTTGTTTGTCAGACTCATCGGCGTTCGCGTGGATCCAGTGTTGATAACAACTTAACAAGAGACTGACGTTCGACATCTGCGTTGATAAGTTTTGCGAGAATTTACTTTGACTTGAGATAACGTTCGTTGATTCCTCCAGGAATACACTGGATCGTGGTTTGTTCTGGCACGAAAGGGTATTTAATAGCGGCAACAGGACTCGATAGATGCTGATACCGCTGTGTAGTGACCAGTGAAGCAAAGTTCTAGAGCTTGAAGAAAATCGAGTCGGCCACATAAGGCCCAGCTACGGATATTCGAGACTTTCAGGAGCGACCGTGATGGCACTTTATTAGGAGGAGGTCTGACGAGTATTTTGCTGCGCCCAGTACATCATATCCATAATGCTCATCAAAGGTCATTATCCTTTTCCTCCTCACGTGCACGAACAATGTCTTGAATGTTCCAACGCTCCAGCCTGAGCTCGACCGCTCCAAGCCCATTGCATTCATCTAGATCAACTTCCGAGCACAGCTCAAAGTAACTCACAAGCTTCGAGATGGGTAATCGCCTTCTGGCGTACGTGCACGCGGGAGGCGAATAAATTTTTCGAGATGGATCGTACCACTCCAGCGTCATTGTTCAGACCATTGTGATTATTTGTGTAGTGACCTTGCAAGTTCATTTGCGAGTCAATTGTGTAATGTGTTGATACTTGTGCTTTATGTTTCGGGTTCTAATCGCGCAATACAGGTTCGACCACTGGTAACATTATTTTCTGGTATGCAGGTATGATCAAAGCTGCCAGCGCTCGAATCATCCATATATTCGAATGACTTGTGACGGTGTTTTTGAGATGCTGTGTAGAAAATAAGTCTTTTTATAGGGAACTCCTGATCATTTTCATTCATACACCTGCCATTTTGTTTTGGTTTGAGACCGCTGTTTGAGAACGCTTGGGTGGACTGATCGAGGGATCCTCAAAATACGCCGCACCCGTGTTCATCTGAGACATTCATTTGGATGCAGGAGGGTAGCTGTGCTGCTCGTGTTATTCTTGGCTTATCTATGCATGAGTGCCAAATCTGGGTCGAATCACTTATAGCATGGAGCTGCTCAATTACAAGTGTCGCTGAACCTCGCGGTCGCGACAATTGCGGACACAGGCTCCTCTTACAATCGATGGTATTGGAATCAATGTGTGTATACTGGAGAGTTAGGAAAGTATGTTGCGCTTTTCTTACGGCTTGGAATTTCGTTATCTTCACTTTGTAAATGCAGGTACGACATCCACCAGAGGCAAACGAAGTGGCTTCCGAGCTTGCATCGTTCTGTTCGGAGTACTTCCTGTCCAAGTCCGAGCTACCGGTGATCGACGATAGCTTCGCCGACATATTCCTACGATATTAACATGGGTCTGATGGCGTGCTCACGTAAGCGCTTTCGTCGCTTGGTCGACCGACGATCGACGACTGGGGTTTCCGAATCGTTGGATCTAGAATCCGCTGATAGATTGGTTGTTCCAGTACGAAGCCATGTAGGTGGTTCTGCTTTCCATGTAATGCATGGAATTAGCTGCCACGGATGCATGCGGTTTGGAAGTGGACTACATCACGGGGCAATTTGGTCGCCTGAAACGAGCAATATGCGTATAACAATGATACTTCAGTCTTCCAGGATAGTTGCTCGGTGGTCCCAGTCGCAGCATCAATCAATAAGATTCGCAAAGTCCGTGTCTAGTGGCTTGTCATCTTGGGCGCTCTTAATCATGACAGCGGCCATGGAACTCCTTGAGTGCTGAAAACACCATGCGAAAGAAATCATGTACAAGTGCTAGGCATGATGAGTCCATCCAGGGTCAATTATATTGCGTTCTCTACATCCTGGGCAACACTGAGGAGACATACCGTGAACGTCCGAACTTCGATCATTTCCATGTGGATTGGAAAGTATTAATTGCGACCGGTTATTTGAGAGAGATTGGATGATGAAGGAATTTTGCTGATTATCTCTCTTGTCCAATTACTGAGCATTCTTTCCATGGATCAGATTTATGCTGGATATCATTTTGAAGACACGAAGGAAGTCGATACTTCAAGTTTGTACGTTTGTATCTCTTGCGGCGCGATATTATCACTAGGGCTGACTGTTGAATACAACAGAGCTTGTTATACTGTATCTCAAATTGAGTTTTTGACCAGTGCACCTTTCTTTCAACGAATACTTCAGCTTATCGGGATCGCAAGAATTCGCATCACCATCCTCTTCTATCATCCTGCCTCCCACGCCTCCTTGCGCTGCCGTGCAGTCACCCCCTCCGTGTAGACTCGCACGACCGCCCGACCCTCCCGCCGCCCACGCTCCCGCTCCCCTAGAGCGAGTGTTTTATCTCCCAGAACGCCCAGGAGAGGCCGCTCAATCGCCATCGCTGTCCCGCTTTTCTTCACCAGCAGAACCCTACACCGCCATGACGCACTTGTCTTCTCAATCGGGTCTGACGTGTGTCCTCGTCAGAGATGAAGCTGAAGAGCAGGATGCTAATTACATGCAAGAGAGCGAGTTACTAGCAGACTACACTTGATTACCTATAACTTTAGTTTAGACAGATAGATAGCCCTATCGCGAAATTAGACTTGCGGCACACAATTAGCGACTGTCCGAGCAAGGGTTTCGCCGCAGCATGCGGCGCTATTCGACTGTGCAATATTCTCGGCGTATTGGCCTTCCGAGCCACTTTTACTGCTGTGCGCGGCTGGGCGTGACAACGACCACATATGCGCCCGACCTACACTTGTAAGTATCAGCCAACCGCAATGCGATATGTCACTGACGCGAGTGTGATAATGGGTGACATTTCCTTCACAAATATACTGAATTTCTATTCAATTTCAACATGGAACTACATATTGAATAGTGCACTGCAACGTACCTTAGGCCTTCCCTGGCCGACCAGGCGCGGGTCGGATAATGAGCATCAAAGACATAATATTTGTTGTATATTGCAAAACAGATCTACAGTAGGAAATGATCCAAATTATAGGAAACTACTAAGCTACCATATATAGTCGTGCTAGAAAAACAACTGTTGTACACTCTATACTTATTGGATATAGTCCGCGATTAGTTGGGTCCGACGACAACTTGTTTGGTCTTGTTGAACCCTGCAATAGTCTCATTCGAGATTTGCAAGTGCGCCTGTACAAGCTGCGGCGGGATCAACGCGAGCCACTGCGAAAACAACGAGTCATGATCAGCAACAGCGTCAAGAACTGGCAGAACAAGTGGCGCGTACCTGAGCAAGACTGACATCTTGGAAAATATCTGTACACGAAAAGATCGTCTAAAGTCCTTGCAGACAAATCACGCTTCGACGCACCTGTATTGAAGATCTCGAGGAACTTCAGTGTGTCGTTCCCGGTATTCTCAACGTAGTGTCCTGGCAGTTGAGTCTGATGAGCACAGCCTGGAAACAGACCAGAGACTGAGACACATACCGTACGTGGCCGGGACGAACCCAACATCTCCGGCCTACATCACGAAGATCAGATAGTCCGCAACAGACGTGTGATAAGAGGGGCTATAGCATACCTGGAAGTCGAACGTCTGAGCAGTGCTACTCGATGCGAATTCTGTCACCCTGGCCGTGCCAGAGCTGAGGCCAGATGAGTTCCGAGCTCTCCTGCACAGACAAAGCAGACACTCACAGAAAGTAAGTCCATTCATCCTCAGTCGGATGCCACTGTGCGTCAATTTCATCAGACATCGGTCTTTAGCATGGGTTCATTCAAGGCTTACGTGGAGCTCGCTGTAGTTGCGTCAGAAGGGTGGATCAGCGAAGGCGGTAAACAGGACATACCGCATTCCTCCAGGTTCGACAGTCACCTCGGCCACCGCAATTGCCGTCGCGGCCGGGAACGTACGCGAATCGACGATCTTGACTGAACCCCCGGCAAGCGGTGTCGTCGACATGTTCGACATCTTGAACGTGAATGGATTCGGCACCTGCCCGTATGGGTCCTCTACCGCTTGCGCATCAGGGGAGGGCGAATCTGTGCACAGCGTTTTGAGTATATGTCGAGGATAGCACATGAAGTTGAGTAAACGACATACTGCCAGGGAAGATGTACAGCTCCTTGCCAGGCAGCTCGTCCCACGCGGAGATACTCGTCCCGAAATTCTTCGCAATCACCTCCTTCGGCGTATGTGCGAGCCAGTCCGTCAGCTGGAATGTCGAGTCGTCGCTAAAGTCTCCGTTGTCAAAGACCTGGAGAAGGTCAGCAGAGCGTTCGTTGTCGAAGAGAGACGGAGGACGCACAAGAAGAAACTCTGCCCCATTGGGATCATCGTTCGTCGCCTGCAGACTGTGCGGAACACCAGGCGGGAAGTACCAGAGATCACCGGGGCCCTTGCAGGTTCGACGGATGTCAGACAGACAACAGGACAGAAAACAGGATCAGATCAGGGTTGGAACACGTACGACGTTGCCCAAGTAATTCCTGCCGTCCTGATCGACCGAGGTGACTTGCATGTAGCCCTGTAATACCCAGACGACTTGTGAATGCAACTTCATCTACGCGATCAAGCCGACGTACGCTGAGCACATATGCCCACTAGTGGAATGACATTAGTACTGTGTGAGGAAAGGTTGGAAGAGGGAACACTAACTTCAGCTGTCTTGTGCCAATGGAGCTCCCTGCATCAACACGTCAGCGATACAAGCCCGGGTGCACAGCATAGCTAAAATTTAAAAAAAGACCAC
>NW_012133404.1:30150-30868 GCF_000313525.1 Fibroporia radiculosa | reverse complement strand
GAGGAAAGGTTGGAAGAGGGAACACTAACTTCAGCTGTCTTGTGCCAATGTAGCTCCCTGCATCAACACGTCAGCGACACAAGCCCAGGTGCACAACACAGTTCAAAGACCGCTTACCGGATTGCGCCGGCTTCAAGACGCATGTCGACACCAGCCATAGCTGTAAAAGGTCCACTCAGTACCAGAACTACTGATCCACATACATCCACGCAAGTACCCACAGGTTGCGATTGGCATCTGGTTGACTACGAGTGATTTTTCAGAATTCGTGTTTCTTTCAAAGAGCACGCCAGCACTCACTATTCTGCTGTCTCGCCCAGCCACCCGTCTGCAGCCGCATGGGGCTCAGAGTCATCGGCCACTTGATGTTTCCGCCCGGACTGCACCAGCATAAGTTAGTCTCTCCACATATCGTCCAACTAAAATAACGACACACATCACCCCGCTGTCCGTCGTCGGTGGCGCGAGGATATCGGGATTCTGTGCTTGCAGTGCCATATTCTGTTGGCCGAGGATCGTCGTCCCGAGCGTGCCCCGCATCGGCTGCAGATTCACCGTCTCGCTCGACGTGCTCCCAATCCTCACAGCCTGCACACTCGAATCGCTCGTAGTCGTCGTGTTCCACATCACATAGTTCGGGTCGTCGCTCGCCGGCGCGACCGTCTCACTCGCCGGAATCGCAGACGTCGTGGTCGACCCCGACGCGATGCTGGAGCTA
>NW_012133404.1:27515-30089 GCF_000313525.1 Fibroporia radiculosa | reverse complement strand
GTGTTCCACATCACATAGTTCGGGTCGTCGCTCGCCGGCGCGACCGTCTCGCTTGCCGGGATCGCAGACGTCGTGGTCGACCTCGACGAGACGCTGGAGCTGTTGCTCACCACGACTGTGCCCTCGAGCGGCGTCGGGAGAGCAAGTGTGGACGTGGCGGAGAGAAGGACAGCACAGAACACGAACGATAGGAGTTTTGCCATGGCAAATGCGGCGGCTGTAGTGGCTGAGGGTGACTGCAGGGAATGCAAGAGAACGGAAGTGGACGGAAGAGGATGGGACCTTGGCTGTTCTCGTTCATGGTCGACGTCTTTTATTTCCTCCTAACCACAGACGGCGAAAGATGCGTCTGCCGGCGACACACACCCATGTTCACCATCTCTGCAGTTCCGGCCACGATCGAGTGCCTGCTGCCACCCGGTGGCTGTCAACACGATCGCTACGTGCCCTACTGTGTCCGCTCACCGTGGGTACACGGGCGTGCACGCATACAGATCTTGGACTATGGACCAGCCCAAAGTGACAGGTCTATTTCGGGAGGATGAGTGCAGGATGCTAAATCAAACACTGTGAACTCACAGCTCAATTTGGAACGCGATGCCAGAGACCTTAGCACAGTGGCTCAGCTGATGCAGGATTTCACATAGTAGCGAATGTCCTGGATTCCTTCGTCATGCACCAATGAACAATTAGCAAACGTTGGATAAAATCCGAGGAGTATGCCCGACTCGTCGAGTCTCAGCGTTAAGCAGCGTCGACATGGTAGCAAACGAATGGAGCGCATCATGGGAAGAATGTGTCGGAAGATTTACCTCACGGAATATCTGTCAAATCCTCCACCCTCCAGGCACAAAGTGAGAGCTGCAGAGATTGCTCGTCGGGTGAAAGATAGACCGTTTGTCTGCAGCAGTGCAGTTGTCTGCGTGACGGCGTTTCTAACGGCTTCAACTGAAAATGGTATCTGGCCGGCGGTGGCCCAGATCGCATTATTGACTCCGCGGCATGTCCGGCGCACGCTTCCGTCTGCTAGGATTGGGACGGAGTTTCTTTCTTCGTTATCGCGGTGGCGCTCACTCAGACCGGCTCACACTCGAATCACGCTGCCACTTTCCCCGCGCGCCGGTGAGTCCGAGTCGGATTCTGGTCAGTATCATAGCATCTCAGAACTCAAGTTTGTTGTCGGAATCATTCTTCATGCGCGAATGACGACGAGTAAGTAAGCTGAACCTCCTTGCCTCATGGCACCACCATTGACACGATCTCTGCGGTCTGGTCCGATGCTGTCGTATCTGAATTGACAATGGAGGCCACTTAAAATAGCCGTCGCTACTCTATCGACGCGAGTGGTATTGAACTTATCATAATTCCATTCGAGTGACTGCATGAACCAGTAGGAATGTTCTTGCGTATTGCGCGAACATGTACTCAAAGCTATGTGTTCAGAGATGATATCCAAGAAATGGATATAATTCGGGGAATGGGAGGAGACGCTCGAAGGCTGCCAGCTGACGGTGAGAGCAGGCACCGTCAGTCGGATCGATCGGTGGCTTCCGATTCCTGGGCTAGGCACTCTCGCTGGCGGCAGTCCTCATCGTATTCTCAGCCAGCTTGCTTGTCCAGTGTCCGCATGAACTATAGTCTTGACCAACGTCTGGTGATGTCATGTTCAGCTGTTCAAATATTTGCACGGCTCTGTTGACACGCTGATGAGGGCATCGTGTGTCAATGCACAGCGCGAGAACGATCCATTTTGCCGAGACTTCAGGATTGAGAGGTGAGATTGGATTTTACAGTGCTGGCTTCGGACAGGGCGAAGACATGAACGGAATGTTGCGATCTCGATCACAGGCCGGCTCACACAGACTCAAACTTGAGTAGAGTGTGCAGCGCCAAGCCTGCGTATGTCTGGCGGATCTTCCGTGACGCGAATCCTGCGAGAGATTCTTCCGACGCTAGCCTCCCGCTGGTTACCCAAGAGCTCTTTGCCACGGACGAAGTAGAATATTTTGCCGACGGTACCGTGTGGCGTCGAGGGTCTAATACTATGCTAATAGTGCGGTGTGTCCCAGGATGAGCTGCAGCTGAGTGGTGGACTCGCTCCTTGAATTCGCCGCTTGAATTTGGTGCATTCAATTTCGCACTGGTGCGGGTGGTGATGGAGCTTCCGAGATAGTATCTTGCGAAGCCCATCGCAGATTGCGCTGGGGCACCCCACAGTGTCCGTCTGACATCCTGCGCCCGCCGCCATGCGACATGTCATGCCGGGTGTACCGGACATGGCTAGTGTCAGGCCAGATCCTGTCACGGAACCCACGATACACGGACGCATGCTGCATGTGCAGCAGACTGACAGCCATGGTGCGGGCGGGTGCGGGAACCGCTGGGGCCGTCTTCGCGGAGGATGGTGGGTTGAAGGTACGTCTCTGCGTCTGTGTGAGAGGCATGGGTCTGGGACGCTAAGGTGTCAGGCATGATATAAGGCAGGGATGGTGAGCTGGGAGAGTCATTCGCCATCCTCCTGCATCTCCTCTTCGCCCACTCCACTGCTCCTTTCGCTCGCTCTTGAACTGACTC
>NW_012133404.1:26562-27505 GCF_000313525.1 Fibroporia radiculosa | reverse complement strand
ATTCCATTCGAGTGACTGCATGAACCAGTAGGAATGTTCTTGCGTATTGCCCGAACATGTATTCAAGGAATTGTGTTCAGGGATGATGTCCAGGAAATGGATATAATGCGGGAAATGAGAGGAGACGCTCGACAGTGAGAGCAGGCACCGCTGGTCGGATCGATCGGTGGCTTCGGAGTCCTGGGCTAGGCAGAGTCTCTCGCTGGCGGCAGTCCTCATGGTGCCTTCAGCCAGCTTGCCCGGCGTCCGCATGAACCATAGCCCTGACCAAAACCTGGCGATGTCATGCTCACCTGTTCAAAGTCGTCTGCACAGCTCTGTTGACACGCTGACGAGGGCATCGTGTGTCAACGCATAGTGCGAGAACGATCGATTCTGCCGAGACTTCAAGTTTGAGAGGTGAGATTAAATTTTATGGTGCTGGCTTCGGACAGGGCGAAGACATGAACGGGATGTTGCGATCTCGATTACAGGCCCGCTCACACAGACTCAAACTTGAGCAGAATGTGCAGCGCCAAGCCTGAGTATGTTTGGCCGATCTTCCGTGACGCGAATCCTGCGAGAGATTCTTCCGACGCTAGCCTCCCGCTGGTTACCCAAAAGCTCTCCGCCACAGACGAGGCAGAATCTTTTCCCGACGGTACCGTGTGGCGTCGAAGGTCTAATGGTGTGCTCGCAGTGCGGTGTGTCCCAGGATGGGTTGCAGCTGAGTGGTCGGATTACCCCTTGAACTCGCCGTTTGAATTGGTCCATTCAATTTCGCACTGGTACGGATGGTGGTGGAACTTCCGAGATGATATCTTGCGAAGCCCATCGCAGATTGCGCTGGGGCACCCCGCAGTGTCTGTCTGACATCGTGCGCCCGCCGAGATGTCATGCCGGGTGTAGCGGACATGGCTAGTGGCAGGCCAGATCCTGTCACGGAACTCACGACGCACGGACA
>NW_012133404.1:26141-26336 GCF_000313525.1 Fibroporia radiculosa | reverse complement strand
CTTCGCGGAGGATGGTGGGTTGAAGGTACGTCTCTGCGTCTGTGTGAGAGCCCTGGGTCTGGGACGCTAAGACGTCAGGCATGATATAAGGCAGGGATGGTGAGCTGGGAGAGTCATTCTCCATCCTCTTGCATCTCCTGCATCTCCTCTTCGCCCACTCTCCGCTGCTCCTTTCGCTCGCTCTTGACCTGATCG
>NW_012133404.1:0-26131 GCF_000313525.1 Fibroporia radiculosa | reverse complement strand
CATCGGCTGCAGATTCACCGTCTCGCTCGACGTGCTCCCAATCCGCACAGCCTGCACACTCGAATCGCTCGTAGTCGTCGTGTTCCACATCACGTAGTTTGGATCGTCACTCGCCGGCGCGACCGTCTCGCTCGCCGGAATCGCAGACGTCGTGGTCGACCCCGACGAGATGCTGGAGCTGTTGCTCACCACGACTGTGCCATCTAGCGGCGTCGGGAGAGCGAGCGTAGGCGTGGCGGAGAGAAGGACAGTACAGAACACAAATGATAGGAGTTTTGCCATGGCAAATGCGGCGGCTGTAGTGGCTGAGGGCGACTGCAGAGGATGTAAGACAACGGAAGAGGACGGAAGAGGATGGGACCTTGGCTGTTCTCGTTCATGTTCGACGTCTTTTATTTCTTCCTAACCACAGACGGCGAAAGATGCGTCTGCCGGCGACACACACCCATGTTCGCCATCTCTGCAGTTCCGGTCACGATCGAGTGCCCGCTGCCACCCGGTGGCTGTCAACACGATCGCTATGTGCCCCGCTGTGTCCGCTCACCGTGGGTACACGGGCATGCGCGCGTACAGGCCCTGGACTATGGACTAGCCCAAAGTGTCAGGTTTATTTCGGGAGGATGAGCGCAAGATGCTAAATCAAACTCTGTGAACTCACAGCTCAATTTGGGATGCGACGCCAGAGACTTTGGCACAGTGGCTCAGCTGATGCACGATTTCACATAGTAGATAGTAGCGAGTATCCTGGATTCCTGCGTCATTCACCAATGAACAATTGGCAAACGTTGGATAATATCCGAGGGGAATGCCCGACTCGTCGAGTCTCAGCGTTAAGCAGCGTCGACATGGTCGCAAACGATCGCGAGCCCTGAATGGAGCGCATGATGGCGGGAAGAATATGTCGGAAGATTTACCTCACGGAATGTCCGTCAAATCTTCCAGCCTCCAGGCACAGTAAAAGTCGTAGAGATCGCTCGTCGGGTGAAAGATAGGCCGCTTGTCTGCAGCAGTGTGGTTGTCTGCATGACGGCGTTTCTAACGGCTTCAACTGAAAACGGTATCTGGCCGGCGGTGGCCCAGATCGCATTACTGACTCCGCGGCATTATGCGGCAGTCCGGCGCACGCTTCCGTTTGCTAGGATTGGGACGGAGTTTCTTTCTTCGTTATCGCGGTGGTGCTCACTGGCTCAGACTCGAATGCCATTGACGCTTTCCCCGCGCGCCGGTGAGTCCGAGTCGGATTCTGGTCTGCATTATAACATCTCAGAACTCAAGTTTGTTGTCGGAATCATTCTTCATGTGCGAATGACGACGAGTAAGTTGAACCTCCTTGCTTCACGGCATCACTATTGACACGGTCTCTGTAGCCTGGTCCGATGCTGTCGTATCTGAATTGACAATTGAGGCCACTTAAAATAGCCGTCACTACTCTGTCGACGCGACTGATATTCGATATTATAATTCTACTCGAGTGACTGCATGAACCAGTAGGAAAGTTCTTGCATATTGCGCGAACATGTACTTAAAGCTATGTCTTCAGAGATGATATCCAGCAAATGGATATAATGCGGGGAATGAGAGGAGACGCTCGAAGGCTGCAAGCTGATAGTGAGAGCAGGCACCATTGGTCGGATCGATCGGTGGCTGCCGATTCCGGGGCTGGGCACTCCCGCTGGCGGGAGTCCTCGTCGTGTTCTCAGCCAGCTTGCCCGGCGTCCGCATGAACTATAGTCTTGACCAACGTCTGGTGGTATCATGTTCAGCTGTTCAAATGTTTGCACGGCTCTGTTGACACGCTGACGAGGGCATCGTGTGTCAATGCACAGCGCGAGAACGATCCGTTTTGCCGAGACTTCACGTTTGCGAAGTGAGATTGGATTTTATGGTGCTAGCTTCGGATAGGGCGAAGACGTGGACGGAGTGTTGCGAGCTCGATTACAGGCTGGCTCGCACAGACTCAAACATGAGCAGAATGAACAGCGCCAAGCCTGCGTATGTTTGGCCGATCTTCCGTGACGCGAATCCTGCGAGACATTCTTCCGACGCTAGCCTCCCGCTGGTTACCCAAGAGCTCTTCTCCACGGACGAGGCAAAATACTTTTCCGACGGGACCGTGTGGCGTCAAAAGTCTAATGCTATGCTCGCAGTGCGGTGCGTGCCAGGATGGGCTACAGCTGAGTAGTGAACTTGCCCCTTGGACTCGTCATTTGAGTTTGGTGTATTCAATTTCGCACTGGTGCAAGTGGTGATGGAACTTCCGAGATGGTATCTTGCGAAGCTCATCGCAGATTGCGCCGAGGCACCCCGCAGTGTCCGTCTGACATCGTGCGCCCGCCGACATGTCATGCCGGGTGTAGCGGACATGGCTAGCGTCAGGCCAGATTCTGTCACGGAACCCACGATGCATGAACACATGCTGCATGTGCAGCAGACTGACAGCCATGGTGCGGGGAGGTACGGGTGCTACTGGGGCCGTCTCCACGGTGGATGGTGGATTGAAGGTACGTCTCTGCGTCTGTGTGAAAGCCGTGAGTCTGGGACGCTAAGACGTCAGGCATGATATAAGGCAGGGATGGTGAGCTGTGGAGAGTCAATCGCCATCCTCCTCCGTCTTCTCTTCGCCCACTCTCCCCTGCTCCTTTCGCTCGCTCTTGAACTGATCGACCATGACAAAGTTTCTATCGTTTGTCTTGTGCGCCGTCCTCCTCTCTGGCACATCCATACTTGCTCTCCCTACACCACTCGAGGGCACAGTCGTGGTGAGCAACAGCTCCAGCATCGCGTCCGGGTCGACCACGACGTCTGCGATTCCGGCGAGTGAGACGGTGGCGCCGGCGAGCGACGACCCGAACTATGTGATGTGGAACACGACGACTACGAGCGATTCGAGTGTGCAGGCTGTGAGGATTGGGAGCACGTCGAGCGAGACGGTGAATCTGCAGCCGATGCGGGGCACGCTCGGGACGACGATTCTCGGGCAGCAGAACATGGCACTACAGGCACAGAATCCCGACACTCTCGCGCCGCCAACGACAGACAGTGGGGTGATGTGAGTGTTCATTGACTGGATGGCCAGTGCCGCGATTGATCTGTATTTGTACAGCCCAGGTGGAAATATCAAGTGGCCGATGACTTTGAGCCCAATGCGACTGCAGACAGGAGGCTGGGCGCGACAGCAAAACAGTGAGTGGTCCGTGTCATCTTATCGGCCACACGCTTCTGACATCTGTATTCCACAGTCAACCAGATGCCTATTGCGACGTGTAAGTGGATGGTTGAATCGGCTAGCGACTAAGACTAAGCTTTCGATAGCTATGGCCGGTGTTGATATGCGCCTTGAGGCCGGTGCAATTCGGTATGCGGCTTCCTACCTACTTGCTCAAGGCGCTATGCTTAGATTACGTTCTCGACAGAGAGCTTCACTGGCACAAGACAGCTGAAGTGAGTGGTGCTCCGTCCCACAGCTTTTGGTCAGATTGCTAACGGTTATGAGCGCAGTGGGCCTATGTTTTAAGTGTATGCATGGTTTCTTGACACAACGCATGGATGGCACGTTCTGACTGTCGATCTGTAGGGCAGCATGCAGGTGACGTCCGTCGACCAGGATGGACGGAACTTCCTTGGGAATGTGGTACGTGTGAGGATTGTGACGTCGATGGGGTCTGGTCTGATAACAGTGTAATCTGTTAGGGTCCTGGTGATCTGTGGTATTTTCCTCCTGGCATCCCGCACAGTCTGCAGGCGACGAACGAGGACCCAAATGGGGCGGAATTCCTGCTTGTATGTTGTGTGCCTACTCGTCCATATTGGCCTTGATCTGATTCTGGCTTAGGTGTTTGACAACGGAGACTTCAGCGACGACTCGACGTTCCAATTGACAGATTGGCTTGCACACACGCCGAAGGAGGTGATCGCGAAGAATTTCGGAACGAGTCTATCTGCGTGGGACGAACTCCCTGGCAAGGAGCTGTACATCTTCCCTGGCAGTACGTCTCGTTGGCCCTTGAAAAATGTGCGGCTTCTGATGCTGTCGTTGTCGTAGACTCTCCCTCCCCTGATGCGCAAGCGGTAGAGGACCCATACGGGCAGGTGCCGAATCCATTCACATTCAAGATGTCGAACATGACTGCGACACCGCTTGCCGGAGGGTCTGTGAAGATTGTTGATTCGCGAACGTTCCCGGCTGCGACGGCGATTGCTGTGGCCGAAGTGACAGTCGAACCTGGAGGAATGAGGTGCGTGACATTCATACTATATTTATTTCCCGTTCGGTACTCATAGCTTCCTTCGCGAATTGTTAGGGAGCTCCACGTAAGTTCTCAATGGTCGGCGGCATGTTATTTGCGACTCCCGCTGACGTTCTTGACCAGTGGCACCCGACTCAGGATGAATGGACCTACTATCTGTGAGTGTCTGCTTTGTCGCTCGGGCCAAGCTTGTCGCTTACTCCGCCTACAGATCTGGCACAGCACGTGTGACAGAGTTTGCGTCGAGTAGCACTGCTCAAACATTCGATTTCCAGGTATGCCCTGGAGTGCTCTTTTTGACATCCTTCTCCTGATCGCTCCTTTACAGGCTGGTGATGTTGGCTTTGTCCCTGCCACATACGGTACGTCTGCTTGTGTCTATAATGATTATACTGCTCATTGTCATGCTTCCAGGACACTACGTGGAGAACATAGCGAACGAGACGCTCCACTTCCTCGAGATCTTCAACACGGGTGTGTCGCAGCGTGATTCATAGCATGTTCTGTCGGTGTCTGAGATCGGGGCTTCTTCTCCACAGATATCTTCCAAGACGTCAGTCTTTCTCAAGTAGGTTTCCCTGGGCTACCTTTGGCCACTCCGATGCTGATTACTCTCTGTAGTGGCTCGCGTTAATCCCGCCACAGCTCGTACAGGCGCACCTACAAATCTCGAATGAGACGATTGCGAGCTTCAATAAGACAAAACAAGTTGTCGTAGGACCCAACTAGGGGCGATGGACTAATAAGTTTCAATAGAATGTAGCAAATATTTGCTGAAGTGATGGACGAGTCCCATAGAACTATCTTACTATAATTGTCACCGCAACCTACGATTGTTTTATAATTAGGAGTTACCTCCAGCCTTCTTAATGATTTAGATCAGGACCACAACTGCTTCTTTGGGTGATCATAAATGTGGGATTAGGTCTGACTGAGTAAGGATATGAATCGGGGTACGATGAGTGATTGCCTTAGAGCTTCATTGATTTCAAGCTGGTAAAACCTCATAATGTTAACGGCTTTTGTAGACAACTCCGAGCTGATGCACGCAATATATTGAACGCTTAAGCATGTATATGTGCCCCAGAATTCTGCAAACAGGTAAGCATTAGTTCACGATATCGTCCAGAACGACGACGCAGACGTATGACACCTGCGATCCGGACAATTGTGAACATGCACGTCCTAGTGATTTTTTGCTGTTCTGCGTCTGACCCCAATCACGCATTCCTTCGGTTTTCGGACTAAACTATCCTGTATTGGAAGCTTTGAAACATGTTAGCGGCACGAGCGAACTTGTAAATGGGCAGAATATGCATACAGGTTTGTCGCTGTTACTAACAACGAAGCTGTACCTGCGGAAGAGTGTCGCTATCATGATATGAAGCTGCATGAGAGCCAGGTTGCGTCCAATACAACCTCTATCAGAACCATGCATATAATTTAACAGGAATTCGCGCTACACGAAAACGAAATGCTTACCTCGGCCCGATTGAGAATGGCGCAAAAGACTGCATCATCCTCGCTTTTGCTTTTGCATCCACGTCGATCCACCTTTCCGGAATGAATTCATCTGCATTTCTGCCCCAGATTTCCGTGCTTCTGTGCAAGTTGTAGACTGGCACGCTCAACCACACGCCTTCTTCAAAGACATGCCCGAGCACATCCAACCCGCCCTTCGGCACGATTCGTGGGAGCCCTGCACCAACGGGGGTATGTAGTCTGAGCATCTCGTTAATCACTGCGTTCAGATATGGGAGATTCTTGATTGATTCGTATGGCGCGACATCCGAGTGCACGCAGGAAAGTGCCTCATCAAGCTCGGCTTGGAGCTTGACTTGAACGTCAAGATGACGGGATAAGAAGTAAGTGGCCATGCAAGATGTGCTAATCGGATGCGATTCAACATTTGGTCGACTTAGGTTTGTGTGTAAAGCTTGCTCACATCGCCATTGTTTCCGCACCAGCAATGATCAAGGTAAAAGCCTCAGCAGCCATTTCATCTGGGCTCATTGGAATTCCATCTGCAACGCGTCCTTCTAGCAACTTCTGGAGCATGTCTTCCCTCACTTCGGGGTTCTCCAGGCGTTTTGAGACCGATGCAATAGACAAACCAGCCAGCTTCTTCGCAGCATCGTTACCCTCACGGAGACGAGGATGCCACTGCGCCAATGGGCGCCAGCGTGCTGGAAGGAAGCCGAATATAGGGACCACTTCGGCACGTACGGAGAGCACGCCGATGACAGGAATCCGTTCCATGTCGAATGCACATTTATCGAGTGTGTCGATGCCTCCTGTAGCATATTTGGCGACCCATGTCTCGTCTTTTGCTGCACGAACCATCCCGAAAGGCGATCCAAACGCAAGATCACCTTTATACGAAGTTGTAAGCGAGCAAGTGGGACAGGAGTGGATTGTCTGGTAAGTACGCACTGATAGTATCAAATGACCAAAAGCCAAACCCTTGAATGGATGCCGACTTTCAATTAGTTACGGCTCACGGATAGTACATGACAGGGTATGATCTTCCTGGACTCACAAGTCATGCAATCGAACCAAACCCGCCCATCTTCAAGACTCCAAGTGGATGATCCCATTCTTCCCTCTTTCGATGAACCTTCGACACACTTGCACAGGGTGTCCCATTGCTCGACGAGCTTGGCAAAGTGCACGCGCGTGGTACTCTCAAGCGCACGGATACTCTTCTGTGAGAAGACCAGCGAGTGAACACGACGTTTACGCGCGTGGTCCGCCCGAGAGCGTGTCGAGAAGACGCTCGCGTGTTTGAATGCCACAAAGCTATCATAGAATGGCGCCTTCAGTGCCCCAGAGGTGTGCCCATAAACTGACACCAGCGCAGCAGGATCTGATATGGAGATATAATTTGGTCCGATTCTAACAAATGGGCCTTGCGGAGTATGGAGAGGGGAAACAAAATGAGCAATATATCAAAGAGGGAAGCATACAAAGAGTGAATAACATACCGTGTTTTTTGTGTAGCTTCTCAACGGTCTCGGACCAGGTGTTTGAGAAGATCGTCTGACCCAACCATAGATCTGTGAACTTCGCGAAGAACGGTCCGGGATACGCCCGCAGCCCGTGCGAATCGTAAAAGTAAGGTATCAAATGCATGAGAAGGACGCATGCAAAGACGAAGCACAGCAGGAGAATGATATTCTGCATGGTGTAATGAAAGAATGAGATCGATGTTAAACGAGATGTATCGGGTGTGCTCTCGCATAGACCAGGTATGCCGCCCGATAGGTTATGACAAGCAGTCAGTATATATAGGACAACGCACCAAAGAGACCGCCCAGGCAGAGCGCTATCAACTCGTAAACAGATATGACGTTGCAACATCTCAGCCATTATGACACAGTGAGTATACTGGTGTATCTTCGGACCTATGACCACAAGATGGAGGCGTGTTCCACCGCCTGAAAAAATTGATGGTCGCTAGAGTTAACGTTGACATGCGGTATACACGTATGGTCAATCCAAGCTCAGTCCCGTCCAGGGCTACAGCCGGATTTCTGATTGGAGGTCAGATGAAGAAAGGCCAACAAGTGATAAAGGCGAATGCTTTCCTGTCAGCGGCAGTTCTCTGTGGTTGATACAAGCGTGTGCTGCCGCAGGCAATGCACGATGCGCAAACGAAGGCATGCAACAAGGGATGGACCGCATGTATCAAGCACTACTCGGCCGGCTATCCTTCTATCACTTGTCCAGTCGCCCAATCGTATGGATCAATCGAAGAGATGAGAAATCAGTGTCCTGAGTAACTGTACAATGTAAAAGTGCCGGCGCAAGGGTCGGATGTCACAATACAGAGGCATCAGAAAACCATATGTTCAGTGTGTCGTAAAGCATACGTACAATTACCGCCAGCCTGATGGCGCAGCAAGTTCCCACTATCACGACATTATAGAAGAGGTAGAGGGATCTTGTATCGTGCCTTGTTGGAGAAATGCCGGTGGCCAGTTCAAGTTAAGCGTCTCCAAAAGGCCATAGAACTCTAAACCTGGGCCGTTCATGAGGGAATAGCACAGTAGTATTCGTCGGCCAAATCTGAGTTTACATTTCGTTGACACTCATGGATTCTTCACGCGCCTTCCTCACAGCGCGCTGATGCTTCGGCCCGGTCCACCTCGTACCATTCGGTAGTTTCAGTTACTAGTACGTGGGTACTTCGCCGCAAAATGCTCGTGTTCTAACAAAAAGCGCGATCTTTTTACTTCAACAACCTGTTTGTGCCGATGTGCTCGTAGAAATGAGGAAACGCTAACCCCGTGGATATCCAAAACCCATAAAAGCGATTGAGAAATTTGGAAGCGCCTTTAGGGCATGATACCCTGATCACAAGGCCCGAGACTAAGACGCTGCCTTGAAGCCATTCGGCGCTTCCCAGCAATAATCTGTCATATTTCGTCTAATTTAATTTGAGGCAAGCCATATATTTCTACAGCGTCATCGTTTCATGTCGGAAATTAGCGTAGGAATGTGGGCAACAGCACAAACTCACATATGCAGAAACTGCAGTCGTCAATGCTGGTACCGATGAAGACAAAAAGGTTCGCATGAATTTTGGAACAGGTATACCACATTTGAGCGCTTGAGCGAGGAGATTCGTACATTATTACAGTCCGATACATTCTGTACACTTCGGATAACAGGGAGCGCGGGACTAAGTTCATCATTCAAAACGCCCTGCGCTTGATGCCAATAATACACTCCTTGGGCTTCCTGACTAAGCTGTCTTGCACCAATAGCTTGAAGGGACGGATTAGAAACGTATCAAGCGAATTTTGACGACGAAGACTCACAGGACCATCGCCTTCCACTACAAAGCTATACCTGCGGAAGATCGTCGCAATCATAATATGAAGCTGCATAATCGCGAGATTCCGCCCAATACACGCTCTAAGTAAACCGCGCAGGGTTCAATCATCCGAGTTCGCCCAATATTTGTGAAAGACAACCGTACCTTGGGCCAACGGAGAACGGGACAAACGCTTGCATCATCCCCACCTTCGCATCTGCTTCCATGTTGATCCACCTCTCCGGCACGAAATCACCCGCGTCCTCGCCCCACAACTCTGTGCTCCTGTGCACATTGTAGATCGGCACACTCACCCATGTCCCCTCCTTGAGTGTCTGCCCGAGCACGTTCATCCCACCCTCAGGCACAATGCGCGGCAATCCCGCGCCGACGGTCGAGTGTAGGCGCAGTACTTCATTGATCACCGCGTCGAGGTACGGCAGATCCTTGACCGCCTCGTACGGTGCAACGTCAGAATCAATATCGATGAGCGCCTCGTCGAGTTCAGCTTGAAGCTTAGCCTGGGCGTCGAGATGTCGGCCCAGGTAAAACGTCGCAGCACATGATGTGCTGCACGAACATGGTCAATCTATCAACAGATATGACAGGAGGACAAACTCACTTAGCGACAGTATCCGCACCAGCGACGATGAGGGTCAACGACTCTGCGGCCACTTCGTCTGGGCTCATTGGGCTCCCGTCCTCATCGCGCCCCTCTAGCAACTTTTGTAGCATATCCTCCCTCGCCTCGGGATTTTCCAGGCGCTTCGAGACAGACGCGATCGACAAACCCGCCAGTTTCGCAGTAGCCCCATTTCCCTCTCGAATGCGTGGATGCCATTTGGCCAACGGCCACCAGCGCGAGGGCAGGAAGCCGAATACGGGGCCCACTTCGACGCGCGCACAAAGCACACTGATAACGGGTATTTTCTCCATTTCAAATGAGGACTTCTCAAAGGTCTCGACTCCTCCTTTGGGATATTTGGCGACCCAGGTTTCGTCCTTTGCGGCGGGAATCATGCCGAAAGGAGAGCCAAAGGCAAGATCACCTGGGATGCGGAGGCATTAACTGGGGCTAGAAGCTTTAAAGAGCTTCTCGAACGCACTGATAGTATCAAAAGACCAGAAGCTGAACCCTGCATAAAGCACATGTCAAGAAACGGATAAGAGATAGATACGTGGAGGGACGTACAGATCATGGAATTGAACCAAACCCGCCCGTCCTTGACCGTCCACTTCGACGAGCCCATCATGCCGTCTGTCGTCGATCCTTCGACACATTTGCATAGAGTGTCCCACTGGCTTACGAACTTGCCAAAATGCACGCGCGTCGTGCCCTCGAGTGCGCGTATGCTCTTTGGCGCGAACATGTGCGACTCGATGCGACGTTTACGTGAATGGTCTGCGCGCGAACGTGTCGAAAAGATGCTTGCGTGCTTGAAATTGACGAACGCGTCATAGAACGGCGCCTTGAGCGCCCCGCTTGAGTGTCCATAGACCAGCGGGAGCGCCGCGGGGTCCGCGATAGAGACGTGATTTGGTCCAATGCGAACGAATGAGCCTTTTAAACGGATCACTCTCTAATTCAAACGACGGAAGGAAGACAGATTTGAACATACCATGCTTCTTGTGTAGCTTCTCGACCGCCTCAGACCATGCGTTCGAGAAGACGGTCAAGCTCAACCACACATCTGTGAATTTCGCGAAGAACGGCCCAGGATATGCGCGAAGCCCGCGCGGGTCGATAATGTAAGGCACCAGATGTACCAGGACGGCTCCAAGAGAGACGATGCTTAGCAAGTAGACGATGTCCTGACCGATGACAGGTAATGAGAGAACGTGCGCCATATCCCGAGGGTATCGAACGATAAGAGTTTGTTATTGAGGAATGCTGAAGATGTTGTGGGGAACGTACAAGTCATCGTGGCCTCTACGTAGAGCAATTATATACTAGCACTGGGAAAGCGCCACGGCGAACGTTCGGGCAGAAGCCAATAGACTTGGGCAGAGACCACAAGACCACGCGCGGACCATCGGCCATCAGGCCTGAGGACAGAAGTAGCGGATTAGTCGCGAGAGTTACGTTTCTCGGTGTCCACCAGACCATCGCATATCTCTCCGGCGACTACTCGAGCTGCTCGACCCGAGGAAACTGCAACACTGCGAAAAAATTGCTGTTTCCTCGCCACGAGATGGCATTCGCCAGGTATCGTTTGTATAGGTTAGACCCTTTCGTATGGCCATTTCTTCGTTGTGCAATCCTGTCATGCTACGAGACAAGACTTGCATCTACATAACAATGCGGAGACAATGTGGTCCGTGCGGAGTCCGCTCGAAGCCACGACCGGACTCCAGATTTGGACTTTTCGCACAGGTGCGCGATGAGGTCAGAGAGGCAGATCAACTACCGGGAATGGCAGCTTCTTGTGCTTCGCGTGGGCTCATTAGGTCAGCGAGGTATGTGTTCTACGTGTGCATCGGACGGGGAACCTGGAGATGCTGCGATACTCTCGGAGGTGATGCGCGAGCTTTACGCTCACTCTGGGCTTGTTGGCACCGTTCATAGACCGGCATGGAGTAGTAATGTACGACAACCCAATCGCTAAACGCAGAGGAGCTTTAGCATGCAAATATTGTAAAGAGCATGATGGAGTTTAAACAACGCACTGCCGAATTCGTCCCAAGTATAAATGTCCACATCTCGAAATGCCTCCACGACGACGTAATCCCACGGACAATGTCGAGGTGCAAACAGCCTGCACACAATACCAGCTCATCGTCTTGGACACTGCTTGCTGTTCGGAGCATGTAGTACGAGCCCCGCTCTTGGACAACGTACTGAGGAGCGCTATCCAACGACCGGTCAAGTCGTCAGCCGGATGGAGCGTAATGAAGGTGAGTAAGAGCCAGAGATACCCGACTCATTGTATCACACGCCATAGCAATACTCTACACCCATTGATTAGTATCTGTGTGGCATTGCGAAACGTAAAAAGGCCGCACCCATCGTGGCTTCCAAGACTCGGAGGCGAAAGATGACATTTAGAGCTGAAATAGGATTTGACGTCATAGTATGACTTCGGAGGAGCAGAATTCATTCGTGGTGGGGCAAGCAGGATGGCAGACTAAATAGAGAGGGAGAGTGAAAGCACTGGGAGCCCGTCAGGTCCTGGTTCGCCGCTGCTGAGCTAGAGGAAAGAAGCAGCGCACGGCCCGCCGCACCCGGTCGCTCGTGAGGGAGTCACGTGTACAGACGGGCCTGTGGCGCGCCTTTCAAGTTATTTGAGCTTACGGCGCAATGCGCATGCGTCCGACTCCATGTTCAAATTCTTTCAGTGATGCGCTTGTACCTCGTGCATCTGTCTAGACGCTGCAATTTACTGTACTTACCACTCCCTATGGGTCTCGAGTAAGCGAGGCGTGTTTTCTGCGTTCGCCCAGGGTTACCTTTCTATTGGATGCGAGGTTCCCTTCACGCCATGTTCGCTGGATTCCATTACTCCTGCTTCAATTTTTGGACTCGTCACATCCAATCAGCTATGACGCACCAAGCCTTGTTCCCAGTTGACCTCCCTCACGCTTTGTGCCGTTTCGAGAACAATCGCAAGACGTTGTTCTGCCGTTATACTATCAAGGGTTCCATTTCCGGGACAAGGATGATGTATAGGAGAATGTCAATGGTGGGAATATACATGCGGAGCTGTGATGCACGATGACAAGCTACTGGTACAGTGGTGGTGGTGGTGGTGGTGGTGATGGTACAGGTAAGGTATATGATTACATGGTTCAATATCAATACGGGTGGTATGTGTTGTCCGTCCATTATACACTTCCCTCCCTACTACGAATACTTGTTGCTGTGACTCAGACGTACCCCTGTAATCGGCAGATGTACGACAGTCATCGTGGCGATGATGGACACATTCAGAGATGATGTGTTGCGATATGTCGCATGATCGTTAAGGAAGCGAGGATGTCTGCGGAAGGAGTGTGTCAGCATCTCTCCTGACATTCCCAGATCGGGGGAGCGCAGCGCACCGACTGAGATGTTGGCATATGCCTCGTAGATCGTGAGGATGTTCCCAGACGTACTGAATACCGGCTTCTCTGGCGGCTTCAGGTTATAGTGTGCGACGATGTAATTGCGCGAGTCTACGCACTGTGCGTGATTCGTCGCGTCAGCGGTACCAATCGGTGTGTGTATGCGCGCGACTTACCGACCACTCTTGGCCCTCAATGCTCCTGTAAGACCACCTGTACTCCTCCCCATCCGAAGCTCTGAATCGTCGTGAGAGTGAACTGCGAATGGTCCGTCAGCATCCACGCCCCGGCGAGAGGCACGCCCATTGCATACCTCCCGAACATTGACGTTTTCTTCAGATACTGATTCATGGGAAGTACAATTGACGAGCCCACGAAGCTTATCTTGCCTAGTGCCCCTTGTGGTCCAAAGTCGAGTATCACCGACGGACTGCGCTTTGGTGGGCGATGGTCGCGGTGGCTGGAGGAGCGGCGACCAGTGTTGAAGACCATGAGCGTCGACTCGCTGTCTTTGCTCGTGACATGGTGGTCTGGCGGCGCAACGCGGAAATAGAGACGGTCGTAGATGTCATCAAAGTCGGAGCTGGTGTATTGACCGGAGCGGTCCTCAAAAAAGTACGGGAGCGTTTTGTTGATCATGGGCGAGGGTGAGCCAGCAGTGCTGGGGGCAAGGACGAGGGTGAGCTCGAGGATATATATACTTCTGGAGGGCTGGTTTGTGGACCGTGACGGACGGACGGCTGAGGGGACGCTTATAAGGAGACAATGGGGGAGATGCGTGATCCGAGTACGACATGCGTCAGCAGCTGAGCAGACTGATACTGCGCCCCGGGGGAGGGGCGACATTTCCGAGGCCCATTCAGCGAGCGAAGCCATCGGCGATGCGGATCTGCCTCCGTCCTGGCCAATGCTTTCGTGTGGCGGACACTCCTTCTAAGCGCCAGCCGTGAGTTTAGCCCAAGATAGACTAGCGCCTCTGCCCAGCTATTTGCGTCCCTTGTCGCGTCGTGGCATCGTCCATAGTGCCTTTCTCCGCGCGCAGCCTCGCTAGGAAGTATATTTGGGACGGAATCCGATTTGGCCCAGAAACAGCTAGTCACGCGCGGAGACGAAGTCCTGGGGCAGCGAGCATCAGACGAATATTACCACAGTGGCACAACGCCAGAGATCTCGGGCCATCCAGCCTTGGCATCACCCGGGGCGCACAGGAATCTTTGGGCCTGCTGAATACAACTGAGTACCTGAGCAGTAACGCAGAGCAGACGGCTAGTGAAGAAATCTCGCCTGGTCTCCTCCATCCAAGAGCCTGCTAGTCCTCCCAGATTGCGCATTCGGACCGCGGTACGACCCCTCGCGTCCTGGGCCGTGTGCTACGGGGGAAACTGATTGAACTCGCCCACTCCGGCCAGCACGAGAGCACGCACATTGCCCCACGCACACGGTCTCCCGACGCCCGGAGCACTTCTCTAGTGTCCTCTTCGCTCTTCTACCCACCATATCTACGCACCGAATTCCGGAAGCCCCGCGCGATATCTGCGCGCACACGCCGGCTGCCCGGTCTGTGCCCCATGGCCCTGCTTCCAACTCACCCATCTGCAGCTGACTCATGTCCCAGATGCTCGATGTTCGCCGAATCGGGCGTTTCACTGATCTGCCGTCCAGGTCTACTGACCCCCGCGCCCGCGCAAGATCGCCAGAGATAGCTTGAGAACCTCGACTTCTTCGACTTCAGAGACGCGGGGTCTGACCTCAAGAAGCTTCAGCTCTGAGCGCTATTCGTTCACGACCTCCGCGTTCAGGGGGATGATACTCGTGGCGGGGATGCGCCGTTCGGAAACCGAGCTATTTTGACCAGCTACTAGGCTCGTTCATTCATGAACGCCACCACCTGCCAATTAATCATATGCCCTCCTGACAGACTGACCAACTCGCTATGAAATAGCGTTGTGCCATGGGAACGCACCTGTTCGCCTCCTGCCCAAGTGGCTCGATGTCAAAATCGATGCAGGTCCGAAGCCACGCTTGCGCAGTATTTAGTGTCAGATGAGACACATAACGTCGTGCTCACAGGGCCTGGCGCGGATGTTCAAAACAAAGTTTGACCTCATATTATATGCGCACTGCGTGACCTGGGGTTAGCAGCGACTTGTGCGGGGCTGGGAACGCGATGGCGACGGAACTTACTTCCAGAGCTACTAGAAGAGTGATCACACGCGCACATGTGTGCGAAGGCCCGTGTCCGCTCTACCTGCTGCCCCGGCCTGAGGGCTGAAGCAGTTAATTTCAAGGGCTCCACAGCCTCCGGCGTTGAAGATAAGAACCCAAGCCATTGATTAATCACCTCAGTCCTCTAGTCATAGGTAATGAATAATGACTTCTACACTGCAGGGTGACCGTTATGGAATTCTGCATAGCGCCTGTATATGACCATCTTCGTCGGCCGAGCGAGCCTGGACACGGAGCAGCGGCGAATAAGGGAAAGGGCGCCGAAAATAAACTAGCTTGAGAATGGCATCAGCGAGGGCTAGCAGCCGAATGAGCGGCCCAAGATGGCAAGTAAATAGAGACAGTAGATCACAGTCGCAGGAGGAGGTCAGATGCTCGTCCAGCCCATGATTCAATACAGTTCGACGATATTAGATTTGGCTAGTACAAGTCACGTTGGCGGCTTTGCCCGCCTTGAGGATCTAATACATCGCTATGCGTGAGTGCGTGTGGTACGGACCGTCCATCTTCGCAACGGCCTTCGCCTAAATTTTTTGGACCCCGTTCCGCTCAACACCCCTCCTGGAGAGAAAACGAGAAGAGAACAGTGAGCTTCGCAGCATTCATGGGTGGCAGATGAAGGCGTGCTTGACATACGATCATACACAGAACCCTTGGATCTGTCACATGCGCCCCAAGGGCAAATTCATGCAGTTTTATCGGCGGCCAGCTCTCCTGTACCAATCGCGGCCGCGCTCGTCTTTGCATCCAGGAACAATTCGCCCATTTCGTTAATGTCTTCTAGTTCAATTTGCTTGCGTCCTGCAAGACTAGCAAGGATTGATGCGGGCGTAAGGAGTTGTAGGACATATCTAGATCAGGAACCCAAACTCTTGAGTGCAGAACCCAATCCGTTGGGATCGGAGGACGCACCTCAAAGAACTTGTTTCCCCTCGCTGAGCTAGCTTGTCAAGAACTCCGGGTCCAAGCTGAAGTCCCTCAACTCCTGCACGGAGCTGAACGACCTTGGCAACCTCATCGTGAGAATAGCCGTCTGTTTTGACAATTAAACATCTAAGAAGCACGGTCACATTGCTGACCTTGAAGAAGATAATGAGCTGCCACATACCGATCAAGCAGGTCGACAGGGATCCCGTGAGGTGCAACGATGTCGCTTGTCCCGCGCACGAGGGCATTTCCTCGGTTGGTGGCAAGGATTACGGTCGGAGCCATAGGGGACTCCAATAGCGCGTTCAAGTACGTAAAGCATTCGATGTCGAGCATGTGCACCTGTGGAGCGATGTACACATTACCACTCGGCGACTGACCAAGACACCCATATGTGAGCTCACCTCATCGATAAACACCACGCCCGGAACCACCTCCGCCACACCCTGGTCTACATAGCCCTTCACAACTTTGTTCACCTCTCGCCGCAGCTTTTCTGTGACCTCTGTTCGCCCGCTCTTGACGAGGCTCCCCATGACGCTCATGATATCTTGTCCTCCTTGTGGCCGCGCATTCGCCGCATCGAGGTCGCCGAGTGTGACATCCTGCACGAGCTCTTTGCGTTTATGCACATCACCCTTTGGCAGGGGGACATACGTCTCCGACTCGAGGTCATATGAGGATGCATACGCGTCTGATCGACCTACGCGCTACGCGCCGCCATGGTTAACGTCATCTCGGCTTGCAAGCATACAAGCGAGGCGTACCTTGACTGCACCCGTGTTGGCTTCGACGTAAATCACATCGCCAACGACAATCTTCTCCTTGAGAATTGCCTCGTAGATGGTCGGGTCAAGACGGAGCTGCTTTGTACCCTTGACAGTCTTGAGCCCAACAATGACATGAGAGACGGTCTTTCCGTACCCGCTCAGAGGGTTCTCGGACTCGGTCGGCGTGAGTTCGGTCACCTCGCCCTCGTACACCTCCTTCGTCTCCTTTATTCGCAGGCCTTTATTTGCGCGCGAGTGAGCACACAGCGCTACCGGCGGAGATGGCAAAATTACCTATGGCACGTCGGAACGCCTCCGCAAGCACCTCCGTCTTCTTCACCTCTGTACTGTACACTTCCGAACCGACCATGGGGCAGAAAGGAACCTTCGCACCGAGCTCTTGCGATATGGCGAGTGCTAGCGCAGTCTTTCCGGTCCCTGGTGCACCGACCAGCAACAATGCGCGGCCAGAGAATTTTCGCGACTTGACCAGGTCGACGACCACTCCACACGCCTAATCAATACAGTAGTAAGAAAAAAAAAGCCAGCAGTTCTTCTGTTTGAGATGCGACATACCTCCCGTGCGTTGACCTGCCCGATGAAACCCGCTGCATCTATGTTTGCAAGGCCTTCCACAGTGAGCCCCAGGCCTTTGATGTGTGAATGAGGAGCTATCCGCGACGAGCGTGATGCTGACGCGGTAGAGGGAGGTGGGAGCGCATTGTGCGCCACGGGCGCGCTCGAGGTCGATGCTTTCATGGACATCGCTGTAGCCGATGAACTCGACGCCAAAAGGCGCTTGCCGCTGGAAGGATATTTGGGTGTCTTTGTTCGCGCTTGTATGTTATCTTTGAAGAAGGCGCTCGGATAAGTATATTGCGCCATGACAGCATAGAAATGGATAGGCTGTGTCGTGTATCTAATCGCGTCAAACCCGAGTATCATTCGTTCTAGATCTTAGCGTCGCCGGCCATGTCGTCCTCCAATCCGAAGCCGTACGTGCAAGCCGGGGAACCGCTCCAAGACTTCCTGCGATCCTTTTGGCAGCGCCAGGTCGATGCTGCCGAGCAGGAGACCCCCGACTACCGCCATCCACCTCTCCCCCTCGCTCGTATCAAGAAGGTCATGAAGAGCGACCCTGAAGTGAAGGTAGGCACATTCCTCATGCTCACCCTGTGTAGTTCACGGACCCAACGCAGATGATCGCAGCAGACGGTGGGTGCACTCAGCCATGCTCGCGGAATCTTCTGTGCCAAACTGAGCCCGGGGTCTCTGCACGCAGCACCTATCCTGTTCTGCAAGGCTTGCGAAAGTACGTTACTCTGTTCTTACGTACCCTTGAACGGAAACCTGACTGGGCGAATAGTCTTCATTGCGGAGATCACGGCTCGCGCGTTCATCATCGCCGACTCAAATAAACGGCGCACGCTCTCCCGTGCTGACATCGCGAAAGCACTCAGCAAATCAGATCAGTTCGACTTCCTTATAGACATTGTCCCGCGTGAGGAGCCCTTGGCTGGCGCATCTGGCCGTACTAGCAAAAAAGGGAGTGGGGCGCAAGCGAAAGTAGAGCAGGTGAGTGGATGTGACCCACTGAATGCTGGTCTGACGATGAATAACTTGTGCGTCAAGACCGACGAAGGCGCGCAGCAAGAACAGGAAGAGAGTGGTCGTTCATCAGAGAATGTGCCGTCTGTCGATCTAGAGCAGGTGAGTAGCATCGTTCCTCACTGGGTACAGAGTTGGACTACGTCCCTACAGCTTCAAACTCTATTACACCCTCCAGGATCGGAGAGCCGGCCTACATGATTCAGCTTAAACTTGCGTTGTGTGTATAGACTCAGCTCTCAGGACCGAACCCATTTGTTATTACTATTGCTACTGTATTTATATGCACATTGTCTAGCCTATAGAACTACCGGTTCATCTAAACCCTGCAAGACGCCTTCTGTTCAGAGACCATTTGTACGCCTCGCTCGGCCATGAAGTTGGCGCGAATTCGGAGGAATCCAGGTGGTCTTGTGTGGAAATGAACTCCAGCTGCCCATTCTCCAAGTCATCAGCCCAGTAGATCTGCGACGCGTATGTGCTTGGTATATCTTCAATAATGCGAATCCTTTTCAGCTGAGTGAGTCGGCGTCCTTGAGCAGCCATACCTAAAACAAGGACTGCCCACAATGAACCAGCGCGTTCGTAATGTTCCATTACAGTCAAAGACTGCAGAGCTGGACAAGGAAGCGGCAGGTCTTGACCGTCAGGAATGGTAGGGAACAACGCAAACAGAGCAGCCATCGAATTAGGAACCACCGTGAGGCTCGACAGGCGCGGCATGCGCGACAGTAGGGCAGGCCACTTATCCGGGTCCAGGTTGCGTGTCTTGTACGAGATGAAGATACGAACGTATTGCAAGTCAAGCTTGCAGAGCAGGGGGTACAAGGTTTGATAAACAGGAAAATCGCCGAGCATGTGTAGAGCACCGTCGCAGACGGTCAGCGCCTGAAGGTCTGGGTGTTCGCTGAACATCCCACAACCTTGGGGCTTGGTGGGAGGCATTATAACGATAGTGTGTAAATTGTGGAAAGGTAGAAGCAGTGCAAGATTATCGGGGAGTAGCTGGCCAATATCTGTGATTTCGTACGATGGAAAAAGCGGCATAGCCCAGAAATGAACGACGGCAGTAGAAGGGAGATCAAGGCATCGAAGAAAGCGAGCGATTAATTTAGCAGAAGACCAGTGTCCGATGTCCAGGTTACGCAACATAGCAAGCGGTACCACGCGCGGTGACTCGTCGGCAGATGGATCGCCCTCGTCAGCCGTGGGACCGGCATCAACAAGTATGAGGCACTCCAAAAGAGGGCAGGCAGCGAGCATGTCGAGGAACGTACGGAGTGGTGGCCGTAGATGCTTCGGCTGATCCCTCAGACATAGGTGAGTGAGGTTGATAAACATGTTCTCCGGCCACGCGGAAAATCCCCAGATCTCGAGGCGCGCGAGAATCGGCGTATAACCGTCAAACATCCGCGGTAATTCGTGGTGCTGGCGGCCATGACAGTTCTTTATGATCAGGGAACGGAGAGCAGGAGCCGGGCGGTAAAAGGCCTCAAGAAGACCAGGTCCATACTTGAATCGCGGCTCGATATGCAACTCCTCGATCTGGTCAGAGCGTTCAGCAATTTGCGCGCGGAGCAAGGTGTCCTCGAGGGTGGCGGCAATATAAGCCTCGTATATTCCATCTCGCAATATGACCTTAAGCGGTGCGGAACCGGCTCGAGTGAGGGCTGTCCGCACAAAGCGAGGCTGCGCGGTATCGAGAATAGCCCAAAGGGACGAATACGCAAGTGCAGTCGTACGCCAGTAGCGACAGACACGGGTGACTTGAATCCAGGAGTAAGAGGCCACGCGGGAGCTGAGCGAGGCGGGGAATGACGATGACATGCTCTCCGCCAACAGCCAGAAGATGTTGGCAAGCGTTTCCACTGGAAGAGAATGAATAGGCGATAGGGCTAGACTGTCTTGAGGCGACCATGTCTCTAGCACAGAAGTCACGGGCTCGAACTCCAGGTAGGACCGCTAACAAATGATCATAATTGGTATAAGAACAAGGATGGCACACCAGCAGCATCTCACCTGTCCCTCATTGGAGCTCTTCTGCGATCTGGAATGCATTGAATGAGCCATTCATGATCGAGCAAAAAAGTATGATACCCACTGGTGGTAGCGCCCCAGTTCGGACGGGTCTGCGACTACTGATAGATGAATCTCAGGATCCATCAGAGGGAAAGGTAGAGATCACGCTACCAGAATTTCTGACCGTGAACCCCATCCCCCCGCGGCTGGTATCTAGTCAGCTACTTGCCATTGGACCAGATCAATATGATTTCAATTCAGACTCGGCGAAACGTCGCACATAATAGCACAGTCGCAGTACTCCAGGTCAAACGAGACTCGATTCAAGAGAAGCAATACAACGGATGCGATAGGAACCCTGGCTGAGAGATTGTCGGCAGTAGCATGTACGGTGGAAAGAGGGCGTCATAATTACGAGAGTAGACAAGTTACATTGCGGTCTCAGAGGAAGATGATTTTGCGTCGATTAGACGCCCAATATATCATTTTACTGAATTTATTTAATAGACGCTTGCAACTGGAGGTCTCTGACTGAATGTGCCGCACCCTTCTTTGCCGATATTTATCTGAAAATTATAGGAAAGAGGCGAGCAGCATTACATGGAAAAATTCAATGAGTATCAGATCAATAGCTACTACTCAAGCGTCAGACCAGAGGGCTTTCGACGTTTCTACCAGTAGCGTTAGCTTCCGGACAACATCATCCTCTGTAAGCGAGTTTCCGTCTGAATGAGACGCAAATCCGCATTGTGGACTGATACAAATTCTGCTTTATATGGTTAGATATCCGCACGCAGATCAGTAAATTGGGAGACACACTGATTCAACGCCTCAACCAGCGGTCGTTTCTCCACACCATCAGAAATTATTCTCGCTGCTTCGAGTACGCGTTCAATCAGCGCGTCCTTGCTCTCCAGCTGACATATACATAGTTATGTTGTAAAATTATTTGGATGAAAATATCGAAGCATACCTCGGCAGTTTTACTAGATATCAAGCCGAGGACAACGAATTTGCCCCGCGGCAACCACCGTAGCGGCTCCAGTGTACCAGCACGGTCAGAATCATATTCCAGCTGTAGTGTACAGGACCCATTAGTTTAGTATATGTTCAATCGATGTAGAAGAACGTACGTAATAGACATCTGCATCGATCTCGCGGAACAGCTTTACAGCAATGGGATCGAAGCTACCCTCGCTGAATGGATGACCGTTCTTTTGAACCAGAATGTGCCTCGGCATATAAGCAATTCGAAGAGAAGAATGCAACGCACAATCACGTTTCCCCTGCACAGATGTAATCCTACAATCAGGTCAGCGGGGTGACCCTCCAGACATGCGTTATACACTCGGCAATAGAGGTCTAATAATGCTTTGTGGTCAATGCCTCGTGCATCCATCCCTTCAGTCATTCTGCTGTCGCAAAAGAACGCTAAAGTTGGCGTGTCTATCTGTATATTGCCTAATGCGCCAAAGGGCAATGTAGCGTTGAACTCGGTAATACATGTGTACGAGAGAATAAGCAGTGAAAAACGTACGGCAGCCTGCAGCATAAAGGTCGCGAATTTCTTCTCGGTATGCTTTCACAATATCCGCGAAATATTCCTCTATTTGTCGTTGAGATTATGACCCAACCCAGCGTAAGGACGCTTACCATCATTCTGGTATACTGCCTTGGAATATGTATATTCTCCATGCCGCAGATGAAACCATTCTGGGGCGCACATTGTGACCTTCAGCCGGTTGTGTTCCTGAAAATGAGTGAGAGTTAAAGATCCGCAGCCACCATTGGACGTCATGAAATAGTACCTCAGGAAGCGTCAAAGCCTTTAGGGATGTGAAATCGTTGACATAGAATGGCGTTTTACGTAGTAATTTGCCCTACGTGTCATGAATAACAGTCAGTCGCGGGAAAGATGCAGCTGTGATGGTGAGTACTGACTTCACAAACATACGCAGTCATGGGGAGGTTACGTTGCTTGAAATATGCAACACTGGGAACATAATCCTACATATGTAAATCTGGTTAATAACTCTTCAGGATAAGTTGGTGAAAATGAATCGCACCATTGCGAGGTGTAAAGCTTCAAGGTGAGGCACGGGGAGGGTCTAAATGTGATTTAATCGACTTAAACATCAATGGGAAGCGTACCATTAGGAATGATGCTCATGCCCTCTAATTTCTCGTGGAGACCTTCCCAAAAGATCAGCCTGTGGAAAATCATCATCGGCTGCTATCTCGTGCTCTGATTATGGAGCTTCAGCATCTACGCTGCGCGAACGGCGCATGGCGCCTCTGCTCAACGCACTCTCTGCATGTGCATGGGGCACGTAGAGATCAACCACTCACCTCCTGAATTCTCCGTCGGTGATGGTCTTCATACCTCTCTGCCTCTGCATTTGGATGACCTTTCTGATGGCCTCGTCTTCGGCGCAGCGCAGTTCTTCTGCGGTGCATAAACCCGTGGAGAAGTCTTTGCGTTTCTGCAGCAGCGTATCAGGTCGTTTGAGGGATCCGACATGTTCTGCACGGAATGGTGGCCGCAGCCGAGGGGTGCTGTCAGACATGGAGTTCTACAAGAGCGACAGGCCCTACAGACGGAGGAAAGATGAGTATATATATTATATCCGATTCACCATAACTCTCATATGTTCTGAATCTGCAACACGGGACCGGCGGGATTTCAACTCTATCGCATGATGCCCTATGCCGGTGTCTAATGAATGTCGAGATTAACTGGAAGAAGACTCAAGAAGCCTTGATTACCGATAAGAACCCATTCGGCATGGAAGCGACCCTGTATATCCATGCGGCACCAGCTTCCACTTTTCCATGAACAACCATGTTGAATTGAGTCGATAGGCAACAAAATGGAAGTGGAACTCGCGAAACTCATAGACGGTCCAGGAGCGCTTGAGGCGTTGATAGTTGGACAGTGGTATCAGAATGTGTCCCGAGCGGTCGCGGCATTAGCATACTGATTGCAAGTTACGTGCATGGTCAAGACCTGCAAATTATCAAAGGTGTTCAATCGGAGATGCTCAGAGATTTTTCCGAACGCCTTGTGGACTCACTGGTGGGAAAACTCCGTCGATAACAATACCAACGTGAGGTCCAGTTGAATATAGATTGCTCGTCGTTTACTGAGATACCATCCATCAGTATCCTTACAGGCCCGATTCCCGGCCGAACTAGTACGTGGCACAGACTACGCCACAGATTGCGCTTGTGAATGAACGAAGGCGTCAAGGGAGCATAAGAACAGATACGCACCGCAGAGGCAGACACTAGGGCTAAGACACGAGAGCAGTATTTGCAATTAAATCTCACTGGTTCGTATGAAGCACTGGATCCACGCGGATGTCGTTAGATCTTCTCTCGACAAATGGACGGTTGAAAGACCCTCAGGACCGTGTCAGCTGCCCGTTTTCGGACCCGATATGGACGCCCAGTAAGAAAGAAAGCATGAGACTCGAGGTCCGGACGCACTGACTTATCCCAACGCATTCTAGTGTATTCACTGAACCAAAGGAAACAGAAATTCACTGGATAGAGTCCGGGTCAACGGTCGCGGCCCGTATAGTGAGTACGAGCCAACACTGGCTAGCAGCATTCGTTGTCAATCAGACTCAGTCATGATGCCACAAGCGCGTCCTGCATGTGACTATCGTACGCGCGCATCCGTCGCGATATGGACACCTTCCCCCATTGCCACAAGCTTGAATGTCACCTAGGTCCAATTTTGTCTCACATAGCTTGTGCTAGACCCCGAGGGTACGGGTAGAGCGAATGACAATGGTTCGACACTGGTGCCGCAAGCGATCTTTCAGATGCCTGACGCTTGCCTGTCGATTACCTCAAGCACTAAAGAATGGAGGCTATGGACTAAATGGTGCCGGCGATGGTGATGGGATTTGGATGAGCTTGGGTTCAGAGAAATCATCTCATCGTCGCTGGTGCTAACATGTTGCCAAGTCTGAGTGCACAGGTGCATCTAGTGCTGGGACCTATCGCCATAAGCTCGAGGAGCTACCTTCTCAGCATCGCCAGGGGTGTGTATCGCTCGGATCATCTTATAGAACCGATGTACTTACCATACGTTGCCAACGATGCGATAGTAGCCTGCTGCACTCCATCACCTGCGTGATTCTGGCACCTTCTGTTCGGTCGTTATTGGCGCTGCTGCCAGCTTGAGCACTAAATTATGCTTCACCCGCATGGACTTTGCGAAGCATTTCAGCTAATGGTGCTATGCGTTTCAAAGACTTTTTGTCTCGTATATATACATGCCCCGAGCCCTGAAGCTGGCGGCCTTCTATCGTTGCTTCAACTTGCTGGCAATGCTGGGCTCCCACTGTGATATCTGCCAACGACAGCTATATCATGAGGCTCCTCATGAGCTTATCGCCGAGGGATTTGGGTGTATACATGGCTTCTATACATCGTGCCTGCGCACGCCGAGTGTCAACTGTCCACTATCCAGGTACGAAAATTGCTGCTCACTCTCAGATGCGCGAGACTGATGTAAGTATATCGTAGCGAGACCAAGCCAGTAAGAGCTTCCGTCCCTCTGTCCGCCATCAGCATGATATGTGTAGCCGCTGCTGCACTGTCACCAGTTGTTTCACCCAGTGCATTCAACAGTGTGAGCGGAACAGCTGAGATGCCGCTTGCTTCTGGTAATGACACTCTACGAGATGTGATAGCTGGAACTCACGTTCACTTTTATCAGGCTTGGCATTCTCGGCATGTTGGATCATTCACTCGACCAGCGAAATGTTGCTGCTGAAGTGTCGAGACGCACTAAGTTGGGTCCCGTGGCACGTGGATGGATATGCTGCCGCTGTCGCTGCGGGGAGTGTTGGTCTTATTGCTGCAAGTGAGAGCAGTGTGCGTGGAGGCCAAGGGCGCACGCGTACGGTCAGAAGGGGGAACTGAGAGAATGTTTGGAATTATTACGAGGGTGATATACCCAAATATACGCCTTCGGCTCTGAATATCCGGACAGAGTATGGTGACTCTTGGTGAAAAAGTGTACTCCGCGTTGCATCGATGTTCGGAAGAGTTAGACATCTTCTAACCATTCTCGCCAAGGTTAACAATCCTGCTCCGTTGCTGGTATCTCAGCTGCCCTCTCGCGACTGCGCGCTGCCTACAAGTACTTCATCTTGACGGCACATCGACGGATTAGGTAGCTCCCTTCCCCAGCTCCTACTTCATATTAAAGCGTCTCCGTCTTCGCTACAGGATCTGCACATGTGTAAAGGGATCCCAATGATATCTCGCGTGCTTATATCGAATGTGCGACGCAATTCAAAAAGGGACATTGAGCAGTAGCTGTTGATGTTTCGCATCGCTCCGGACACCCATTCACTTGAACCTTGTTTTCTACGTATCGAAACTTTGTTTCCCACACGTGCACGTCTCGGTATATACTGAGTAGCGATACCCCCCCCCCCCCCCCCCCCCCCCCC
>NW_012133403.1:34952-37096 GCF_000313525.1 Fibroporia radiculosa | reverse complement strand
GTTTAGCAGTTGAACTCCTGATCCTCAGTCGTTAGGTCCCTTAACAGATACTTCCTTTGATGATCCATCCCTGGTCTCAATGGCCCAATTGCGGCGTACAAACTTGTTGTGACTGAAAGAGCAATTGGCAGATAGCATGAATAAAGGTTTATCACCGAAGATGTTGATCATAAATTGGCAGATAGATTGGACGCTGTTGAGATATCCAACTGCAGTGACTGGTAATGGTGGTTGAGCAGCAATCTTGATCAGAAGAGCAGGAGGGATGAGGCGTTGGAGTTCTCAAATTTGCCCTAATTTGTTTAATCTGCTAGCTTGTAAGAGAGGTTGGAGAGTTGTGACAAATCGGAGACCATTCCCTCCACACTTTACCCAGGTGCATTTGCTGATCTTGTTTAGTGCTGCCTGAGTATTGTCCTTGACTCCAAAGGTCTGGATAAAAGACTTCCTGAAGTTAGCCCAGCTGGGCAATCCTTTGAGAGGTGCATCTTTGGAATCAGATATGGGTTCTTTTGTATCAGTGATGATTGTATGAACGAAGAATTGGGCAGGTCCTTTGATATAGGAAAGAGCACATTGAACCTTATCTTTATCAGTCTGGATCTTCTTGGAATTTCCAGCAAAGTACAGGTATAACTCATCCAGGAATTCCTTGCTCTTTCCTTTGTCTCCTTCGAATTAATTGGGCTTGTTTACCGCTCCGCTGTTGTTGTCAGACATGTCTCCTTTGTCTTCTTGATTGCTAGGTTCCGGGTTACTGTCTTCTGGGTTGTTTGGGTGTCTGTTGGCAGGGTCTTCTTCTGGATTGGGATTGACTGGAGACCTAGGTGGGTCTGGTTTGGGTTCTGTTGGTTCAGGGACTGGGTGTTGTTCCTTGACTGGGACTGGTGGGTTGACTGGTTCAGGTGAATCAAAGATTCCTGAGAAGAAACTGGCTCTGACTGTAGGACTGGTGTTTGTCAACTCGCTTGGCAAGGGTTTGGTGGTTAGTGTTACAGCTTGAGTGGGGGGTTTCTTTTCTTTTCTCTTCCTTTCCTTTCTTTTCCTAACTATTTGTCGTTAAACCCTGTAACTGTATGACTGATCCCATCAACTGATGTGTTTCACTTACATCAGTACTTCATATCTATCATGTTTCATCTATATCATGTTTTACTTACATCATGTTTCATCTTTATCACGTTTTATCTTCATCACTGATACAACCCAGTGAAACCTGTTTCATGTACATCACTGATCCAACTCAGTGTTTCAGACTTCTTAAACTCTATTTGCTTTGCCTATTTAAGTAGCACCACTTCCGCTACTGTACTTCTTTGTTGTCCTCTTGTTCCCTACGTACCTTCATAGGGACATACTCAGTAATAGACCCAATTGTCTATTCAGTCTCAGTCTGAACTTGTTTCAACCAGTATACGCTCTCAAACTGCTATCAGATATAGCGGCTCAGTTTGCACTCTAGTATTGGTGTAGGACTATAGCGTGTACAAGTCCTAGTAACAGTTAAACAGTTGAACTCCTGATCCTCTATCATTAGGTCCCTTAACAGTTAGCTGGAGTGGCGATGTGTGAGGTGTAGGAGCTACTATACTTCTACTAGATGATGCTACAGTAGGAATAAGGTATGATGGTACAGGAGAAGACTTCTCTGCTAGTGGGGGTATTACTGAGTGACGATCTTCTTTACTTCTGATAGGAGCTAAGATTGCTGTTGGTGCAGGGATAGTTTTATCTCTTTTCCTGTTTGGACAAAATGAATCGGCACAATACTGCCAAGAAGAACCATTATTCCACTAATTGGTTCTTTCGTTCCTGTTGTAGGTGTGTACTTTGTTGAAGCAAAGAAGTTGCCTTGCTTGAGACCTGGTTACTGCTGGTTGTCCTACTGCTGTAGAAGCCACTGTGGCTTGCTGCGACTAGGAACTAGTGATCCTAGGAGAGTTTTGTCCTAATGTTAAGGGACCTGACGACTGAGGATCAGGAGTTACACTTAAGACAACTACTGACAAAAGGTACTGCTACACGTAAGGCTAATGCACTATACTAGAACTAGACTTGTAGACTGAGCTACTGCAACTAGCAATAGTTTGAGAAAGTATACTGGTTGAAGCTATGCTTCAGACTGAACTGGAATAGACAACTAG
>NW_012133403.1:30951-34934 GCF_000313525.1 Fibroporia radiculosa | reverse complement strand
CCCTATGAAGGTACGTAGGGAACAAGAGGACAAAACTAAAGTACAGTAGCCGAAGCAGTGCTACTTAAATAGGGCAGGAATAGAGTTTAATAAGTATGAAACACTGAGTTGGATCAGTGATGTACATGAAACAGGTTTCACTGGGTTGTATCAGTGATGAAGATAAAACATGATAAAGATGAAACATGATGTAAGTAAAACATGATATAGGTGAAACACGATAGATCTGAAACACTGATGTAGGTGAAACACATCAGGTGATAGGATCAGTCATACAGTTACAGGGTCAACAACGAATACTTAGGAAAAGAAAAAGAACCCCCCTCTCACACTGTAACAATCATTACTCGATCACCAATGCTCTCCTTTACAGCCACACCATAATGTGGAAATCTGCATTTTTGGTGTTTTGTAAGAGGATCAAGATGAACCCCTCTGATGTTCACCCTGATACCAAGGATTATGAATCCTTCGTACAGGAGTACAATGCTGATGCTACAGTGACTTGATTAATTGAGGCTTGGAAACACCAGGCCCTGGTGTATCCCTCACCCGCATTTATCACAGACATGCAACTCGCTGACTATCTCGTTAATGAGCACGATGGCCCAACTGATGCAGGATCATTCCGCGCCGAATCACCCCTTTGTTCGCCCACGAGCGAGGGGGACATTTCAGGGTGATTACTGCCCCGCATTCAATTTTATTTACACTCTGCATGTAACCTATGGTATGGAGTATAAACCCTGGAATTAAATAAAAATAATAAAAAAAGAACAGCCGCTCGGATGCTCGGCACGACGGACCTTCAAACGCTTTGTAGCTCCGCTGCTCCACGCCACAAGGGCAGCAAGGCCGGGGCAGTCGGAATTGTCAACTGGACGAGCCCTAAATCCGCATCTGCGCCGCAGAACTTTCTGCGAGCCCAGCTGCGTCAACTTTGAATTTCCCTACTATAGGATCGATTCTAATCCGACGTCCAAGCACACAAATACCAATGGTGAAGGCCACCGAGAAACGCATCTACCTCACCCGTCATGCTCAAGCAGAACACAAGTCAGTCTGATATTTAGTTGGCCAACCTCTCGTACTCATTGAATGGGCCACAGCGTTGAAGAGGACTATTCAAGTGCGCCAGTGATCTTACTATTCATCCTCAACTCTTACAGTTGTATCCCCAGTCCCCGATGCCCCGCTCACGAAGCTTGGCCGTGAACAAGCTGCAAGACTCCACGCTGACACTGTGAACACCATTCAGCAGACGGCAGAGCTACTTACTACCAGCGGGCTCCGGCGCACACTGAGTACCACCTTGATTGGATATGCGACTTTGAGAAAGCGACTAGAGGAGCAAGGCAAGGCCGTCGTAGTGTTACCCCAGTTGCAGGAGGTTAGATCGCTGGTTTCCGAACTAAGATGTACTGATCGACCGGGACTAGTGCAACAATCTACCATGCGATATCGGCTCCGTTTGTGTTTCCTAGTCACCTTCTCAATGTCAGCAATATCTAAAATTCGTTACAGCCCAAGGAGGTCCTCGAGGCTGACCCGGAATTCGCTGGGCTTGACCTCGGTCTGCTCACCCCCGACTGGACATCAAAGGTCGGCTTTTATGGGGCAGATGTTGCGTCGCTTCAGGCCCGTGCACGCTGGAACCGCCAATGGCTTCGAGCACGCCCAGAGCGCGAGATCGTCGTTGTCGCACACGGCGACTGTCTTCGATATATTACGGAGGGCGAGAACTCGTTCACGCCATGGGCGAACGTAGAAGTGAGAGAATATACGTTTGACATAGAGGAGGGAGAAGATAAAGATGGGGATGCATGGCTTGTTCCGGTCAAGAAAATTGTTCAGGAGGGCGACGACGAGCCGACGTCGTCGTCTGGGCGATTCCCCAGTTGAGAGGAGACGTGATATACTTACATTTCGATAGAACAATAGAGAAATACAAATAGTCTAAAGTATCAATCAGACAACACTATAGAGCCACGGAAAGCTAAGGACAATAATATCCATGAAATGTCATTTTAGGTCTTTATCAGCAAGTTGCAAATGCAATGAATACTTAGCCCGACTGAAATTGGCGTGCGCTAATCAGCGCTCTCTAGTTGCCTACGCATTCTTTGTCTGTCCTGGTGCAAAGCAGGCCCACACTTCGACATTTTCCGCCTGGGTCATTCTTCCCTGTAAAGTGATCAGGAGTTTCTTGCTACGCAGAATCCAATCTTCGCTCTTCTCAGCGACACCTTCGCTCAACACGTTCCTTCGTCATCCTTAGGCTATAGCTTGCTTTCTCCTTCTCCTGGCAGCACGACAGACCTATATTATACTGCGAATCAAGACTACTACTAATCTGTTTTTATATGTCTGTTGGCAGTACCTTCGACCTACGTGAGCAAATACTCGCAGACGACCATAACAGCCAGATGGCAGACCACGCGTATCCATCGGACGAGGAGCACTCAGTCCTCGAGGACGACTCGGATATGGAGGACGCAGACTATATTGACGGCGACGACGTCTCGTCGTCTCTCTCGATTCCCAACGAGAGTATTGACTTTGATCTCGTGTACGCGCTACACAGCTTCGCCGCGACCGTCGAAGGCCAGGCGAATGTCGTAAAAGGTGATAGTCTGTTTCTAATGGACGACAGCAACAGCTACTGGTGGCTCGTACGTGTCCTCAAAACGCAGGAGGTGGGCTATATCCCTGCAGAAAATATCGAGACCCCATTCGAGCGTCTCGCGCGCTTGAACAAGCACCGCAATGTGGATGTAAGTGCTGCCTTCACATCTGATTTTGATGCGTAGAAAGATCTCATTGCCAACGTTACCAGCTGGCATCCGCCACTCATGCAGAGCTGCAAGACTCGCGCGACCGCCTGCGCGAAAACCTCTCGCGTGCGGGCCATGGGACGCCCTCACCTATTCCCGGTGCGCGCGCTCATTCACAACAGGCCAAGGGCGTGACCTTTGTAGCTGCTTTCTCCGTGCATCGATACCCACCTGCAGTATGGAACGAAGACGAAGAGGAGGAAGAAGATATTGAATGGGACGATGAGGGATACGAGGATGAGGACCCAGAGTTGGCAGAAGAGCAGGAAGAGCGCGAGCGCGCGACGCAAGCAACCGGTGGGCCGCCTATGGGCATGGAACCGGACGACGGCATGAGCTGGGAGGAAGGTGCCGTCGAGGAGGTACAGGCGAAGGCGCGGCAGCAGCTCGCGGCGGAAGCCGAGGCTCTGGCGCAAGCAGAGAGGCTACGCCAGGAACAAGAGCAGCTTGCTGCGCAGCAGCGCCAAGAGGAAGAGCAGCAGCAGCAGCGGGAGCGAGAACGCGTAGAACACCAGCAACAGCGGGAGCTGCAAGCTCAAGTGCTGCGCAAACAGGCCTCGCATGAACAGATGGGAGGGGTGGAGATCCTGCCAAATTCACCCACGAAGCCGATGGACCCTGCCCAAGTGACAGAGACTCGAAAGATCTCTGTTACTCCGCCGCTAGCTCGTGCCGATGGCGCCGGGCGACAGACCTCGCCTGCCGATCTGCAGGACGAGCGGAAACACCCACGCGACGAAGCGGAGGGATTAGACGATGTCTCTCGCAAGAAAGCCAACACCAGCGGGAGCGACAAGGCAAAAGCTGCTCCTGCTTTATCAGCCAGCGCGCGGCCGCCTGCTAAGCTGCGTAAGGAGAGGGATAGAGAAACTACGGATGACGAGAGCGGGAGGGAAAGGGACAAGAAGAAGAAAGCTGGGGGCATGTTGGATAAGATATTCGGAAGCAAGAAGAAGAAGGAGAAAGGGAAGGAGAAAGGCATGGACAGTACGGGCGGGATGGACGGAAGCGGCGAGTACGGACGAGAATCAGAGGAGTCGGCCAAATCGTCAAAGTCGTCGATCAGAGACAATATCGCAGCGTCTTCATTGCCGGAACCCACGTCGCCTGTCACTACGATTGCAAGGCAACAGCAACAGCAGCAGCAGC
>NW_012133403.1:27895-30760 GCF_000313525.1 Fibroporia radiculosa | reverse complement strand
GCAGCAGCAGCAGCAGACATCCAGCGATCAACCACGGACGCCCCCGCAGGCAGCCATGGCACAAATATCGCACCATGCGTCGCAATTGCGCCAGCGCGATCAACAGCAGCAGGCGTTGTATCAGCAGTACTTAAACCGCTCGCCATCGACTCCGCCTGAAGCACAGCCGTCGGTATCTTCCATCTTACAGAATACCACATCATTTGGCTCATCTATAAGCTCTGCATCCGGCTTAAGTGTGGGCGGTTCGCGGCCGCGGCCTGGCTCGCTCATATTGTCGCCCTCGGGGATCGACGGTCAGAACGTCATCATGCCCGATCTAAATGTCGTCCGGATCTTTGCTGGAGACCATCTGCAGACCGAAGCGACGTTCAAGACGGTATTGCTCAATTCATCCACTACAGCGTCTGACCTGGTCCGGCAGGCCATCCAGCGCTTCAGGCTGCCAGCGGGAGAGGATGAAAAGGAGTATTATTTGACCATCAAGCAGGTCGAAGGCTCGTCCGCAGCGCTGCTCCCTCACGAGAAGCCGCTTGGCTTGTTCGAATCGCTCGTTGAGGCAGCGATGGACTTACCGAAAGTGAAGCGCAGCAGTGTCGGAAGTATCAGCTCCGTGGCAAGCAATCTGTCTATGCACCCTGCTATCAAGAAGCTGCCTATGAATGACTTCACGGACGACTCGGCTGTAAAGATTTATTTGAACAGGCGAGGTGATGAAGAGGACGACACGTTCTTGGACTATGATGGAGATGATACTCTGCAGGCAGAGAGTTTCCAAGGGCAGGATGGCGAGCTTTCTCCAACCAAGGCAAAGCCGCAATACCTGAGCGTACTGACTACCAGTCCGAATGGTGTGACCGCAGAGCGTTTCAGCTCGCCTTCTGTTAGATTTGCGCTGCAGTTGGCGATTTATCCGAACGACCTTCCCGACGACATGGTATTTGACCCACTCACGGAGGCGATCGTGTTTAAGAACACCTTGCGCGATCGGTCGCACCACAACGTTGCTCCTTCGCCGGGAATTTCCCAGGCCATGCGTAAAAAGATATTCGCGTTCCCGAAGAACGTCACCGTCGCCGAGGTCATTGAACTGGGTTTGGAGAGGTTTGGTATTCTTGAAGGTGTCGTCGACGGCGGTGATGAAGTCGAGGATAAGCTCACGAAACGCAGAAGCTCTTCTAGAGTCCGCTATGGATTGGCTGTTGAAGTCGGCGGTAAAGGTAAGCTGCGCTACAAAAGCGGTGACGCGCCGTCGTACTCAAGTTTTCCTAGATAGGGAACTTTCGCCATCTAGCAAAGTTATCGATGCATTCCCTCGTCCTCCCAACTACCGAGCGGTCGAGCGCGGAAACAAGCGCCGGTCTGTGGATTCAGCTCAAATGTTACTCGGCACTTCCGACGATGTTCAAGCGGATGATCCGGTGTTCATTTTACGCCGCGCCATCACATACAAGCAGTCAAATTCGCGCCATAGGTTGTCAGCTCCACTCGATGAGATCGCTCTACAGCACTTGCACCGCGACTCAAACGCAAGCTCGAGCATTGGATCTGATTCCACGACAGGCCCAGTGGATGAAGTCAAATCTCAGGCGTCTTCCCAGGCGTCCAAGCAGGCAATTATCGCGGCTCAGCGTGCTGCTAGGAGTGCCACACAGCGCGCCATACTCTCTGCCCAGACAAATTCTGCTCGCGGACTAGACGTTCTGTTACCTGGGAATGCCATGATCCGTAGCTCTCGGTACGATGCTGATAACAAAATGCGATATTCATACGTCGAGCCCGACGGAGAGACCTACGATATCAGCGACATTGTCGAGAAAGAGTGGCGAAGTGAGGTTGGGCCTCAGTTTGGTCGTGGTAATCAGGCGTCGGGGGACGACTTGCTGCATGGTGTTTTAGCTCGTGGTAAGGACGGCTTGGGAGCAAAATTGGAGCGTGTTCTTAGCAAGATCAAGCATGAGAAAAGTACGGGTCGAACGCCTGTCTTGCAGCCATCTTCCGGTGAGTCTACATCAATGCTTTTTTGGATATGGCAATGGCTCATGTCCTTTAAGGTGTCAGAATGGCCGAAATAATAGAATCCCGATCAACAACGCCCACTCAAGCGCTCAGCGAGAGGTCATCCTCCGCTGCCAATACTACTAACCAGCGAGTTGCCTCGCCTCTTTCTCGTCTCTCCAGCTACAGAACTGCAAGCCCTGGAGACTCAGACACGCGATCGGAATCTCGAAGTGTGACCCCCAGTGCTAATCAACGTCGAGCACCGCCTCATGAGAGACAGAATTCCGCTCTTTCAGAGGTGTCTGTGTACAGGACCGCAACTCCTTCCACGCCGACCAACATGACGGCTCCTCTTTCACACTCTCCAAGACAATTTCGGGAGACAGCTCCGCGTGTGATATTGCCCAAGAATGACTTTGGCCTGACACATATGATGGGAATAATCGAGTGTAGGGCAGCCCAAAACAAAATACCCGACGTTCCACCGCAGGATTCGGTGGACGAAATGCTGTTTGGGAAGCGGTTCGATACCAGCACCCTTCATCCACATATCAGAGATATTTACTCCACAACGTTCAAGCATCTCGAGGAAATGGACGAGGTACGTGAGATCGATTTTTTCCATCGGTCTGGCCTAATAGTCGCCTCAGACACTGGACCAGTTGTTGCGCCTTGCGATCTAGATCAGTTGAAGTGTTCCTCAATGTACTTTTTCTGCCTTTTTTCAATCTTGTGGCTGCTTGCAGTTTTGCTATTATTTGTTGTGTGCATACATAATTTATGTGTTTTATACCCGTCTGGCTTTAGTAGTTCTACAACATATCCGCTATCTAGATATGCACGCTCGGAAAATTCAGCTATAGT
>NW_012133403.1:0-27742 GCF_000313525.1 Fibroporia radiculosa | reverse complement strand
CTAACGGCAGTGAGAAAGCCGCTAAATCCATTGGCAACTGGCTCAACAGCCGCTGATCATCCGCGATAGAGCTAGTTAAGAGGAGTCAGTTTGAGAGGCATTTGAGACCCAAGGCGCATTTGGTTTCTGATCATAGGTATCATTACCCCTGCAGGAACGCGCTGAATATCTGGCTTCTCTGCAGGAATGTCGATCTCAAAATTTTCAATGAGATCGACGAGTAAGGATTGTAACTCAATGACGCTATCGAATAAAAGTGTTACTAGGCTGATGCGTGACAAAGTGAGCCCACGTACGCAAAACGCCATCCTAAGCAGGCCTTGGAACCGCTCCCTAATGTGGCTAAATTTAATACACGCACTCCGCAGACTTGAAAATAAATTTACCGAAAGACATCCTACAGGCACAAAACTGTCAGTCAAGTTTGTGATAATATGTGCATAAGGTGGAACACACAGATTAGCATACAAACCAACAGTCGTCTGCTTCTCTTTGTCTAGATCGAAAAAACGCCTAGGATTCCATAGATGAGCGTCCTCGCCCCATACTTCTGGTAGCCTGGACATGGTAAGGAGATTTAATGAATGATCGATGTAGTCAAGATACAAGTATGACTCGCCTATTGTATCCCCAGACGGAAACACTAACATTCTGCCCCTTGCTGACCGGTATCTCAGAGATCAAATTGCCATCCTCGGTTAGAATTGGTTTCGAAAGCGGAATCACGTCGTCTTGGTTCGCAACACGCACAAGCATGTAAACCAGTGGATGTAGGCGGAGTCCTTCCTATTTGAACACAGCTCCAGTGAGTGCCAAGACAAAACACACAATTTGTCTTACCTTGATCGCGGCATTCACGTATATTAGGGAGTCAAGGTCAGACATAGTCAAATCGGGATCGCTTCGTTCATTCACTTGTGCACGCATCGCCGCTATTTCGGCGCGCATCTCGGACTGGAATCTTTTATCCTTTGCTAGCTCCCAGAGGATCCAAGTAAGAGCACCAGCAGAGGTCTCATGCCCTAAATGAGAGAAATGTCAATAATCCGCCAGTTGATACAATTGCAGAAACGAACCCGCGAGGAGGAATGTAGCGACTTGAGCCGTCATCTCTGCTTGTCTCAGCTCAGTCTTAGGATTCTCGGAAGCGTTGGCCTTGACTACGTTTATGCACGTCGCTTCGATGAATTCATACATGAGCATACAGCTTGCGCTCACCGAGAAGGCTCATGATGTCTTTCTTCTTTTCCCCGTCATTGTTGAGGCACGTCTCAATTTTCTGGCCGATCAGTCTACGCGATAGTTGGTTAATAGTCTGCAGTGAATACCGGAGGCGTTTATATTCCTTGGTGGGGATGTACACAATGAAGCGAAGTATCGAGTCGGGGATGTATGGCCACATCGACCGAAACAGGAGAGTTGCGCGCGTCGGGTGCATCACAGAGTCTCGGCTAGAACACAAGCTGAGCAACGGGAGCGATAGCAGCGTGAAAAGATACCGACAACATGTTCTTGTATACGTGAACTAATTCGTTTTCTTCATCGTCCAAAGCGCCGCAATGATAGTCGAATGCAGCTGATCCGACAGGTGTGAGGAAGACCATGTTCAAGCAGAGAATTAGACATACCCTCTCCGATAATATCGAGCGTTGTTCTCGAAAACCACCGGCTGACGTTGATAGTACGTTCTGCGTCGGTCATTGCAGACTGGAGCTGTTCTTTCCACTTGCGACTAAGCTATCTCGTGATGTCAAAAACGTGTGGACCACGACTGCGGTCAATCTGCACATACTTTTGCGGCAGACTGACGGAACAACGGCAGGAAAGATCGTAATTGTGCAGTACTGAATGCGGGCTCCATGATTCTTCTAATTCGCGAGTGGTTATGCCCTGCGAAACGTTGAGTCTGCAGAGGACCAGATCAAGGAACGATTCGACCGACCGTCTGCATACAAGACGCTTTCGCCCATGAGTTGCCTAGCAATGTGCCTGGCATCTGTGCGTCTAGCGTAGCTGGAGCCAGCCTTGTTGAAGATGTGTTGCACAGCCTATCACCAGCCTTGAGACTGCTGTCTCAAATTGTAGTGAGATGTCCATACCTTAGGGTCAGTGAACCATAGATTATCTGACTGTTGAGGTCTTAGCGTCAACATTTGGGAACTTTCAATAGCCATACATACACCCAAACATTCTTTGATGCGCCATGCTGAACCATATTCACTTGTCCATGCACCCTCCAGTTGTCCGACTTCCTCTTGACGTGTCAAGGCAAAGGTATGACCTGTGGTGATCAGGAATCGAAAGGCAGTAAATAACATATATGTTGATCAGTACTGACCGAAAAAAAAGCTCGGAGAGGGGGGTCCTCTGATATGCTTCAGTGAACGCCGCTTTGTGAAGTTACGAATCGCCAATGCGAAGACCGCAATTGCGGTAGCATATATGAAAGAGAGATAATGCATTTACTAGACCACTTCAACGGTGATTAAATTGGTGTAAACCCCACGTAGTGCAACGCTCACCTCCTGACTTGAATGCCGGGAAAAGGACAATCAATGAACCGAGGTGGGATATCGGAGGGAGGGACATTGGTATCTGGAATGTATTTATACGGTCGGGATAATCTTACAATATTACGATCCGCGGATGAAATTTTCCGAGGATTAGCTGTCTTACTGTCACAATCCCATGACATTTGGGACAAGGAGTTGCTTGGCTTAGACACCCACCATCCAGGTCCCGTCATCACGAACCAGTGGAAAGAGGTTGAGCGGGTGTGTGGGTCCGAGTGCCTTGTACGGGATCTGTAGGGCCGCGTGGTGATGAAATGTCAGATCCTGACATCGGCTTGCAAAGCCCCCGAACAGATAGAAGGTGGACAGCGATCAATGGCGCCAGCTCACAAAATGTCAATACACAATCTTGTTACTTTCATGGTGTCTGGAGTACGTACGTATTGAGCGTGCGGCATCCACGCTGAGCATACAAGTCACCTCGTAGACCATCCCTGACGTTCAATCCAGGCCCTCGCACTCGAATGCGTAGCAAGCTGTAGTGGCCATCACTTGGACAGTCATATAGCGATACGCAACAGACTCGCCGTAAGCAATCCTTTTCGTACCGTGGCAAATCTCGTCTAAACTCAGATTATAGTCAGCTAGGAACATCCTTTACGTTACTATCACAGCCCTGTCAGTAGGCTGGTCACTGCTGACAGCCAGCCTTGTCTTTTGCCTGGATCGCCGAGTGAAGCCAGGGTCGATCAGACGTTCAGTTGGAAGGGAGTGCCTGAGACCATGAGCGCACTTGCTCACCGGCAGGTAACCTAACTGCCCACCGACAATTACCTGCTCACCAGGAGGTGTCCGATGCCTACGCTACGAATCAGACTCACGCACATGTCCGTGATTCATGTAATTTACTGTCTACATAGGGCTTGGCCCTCGCGGACAATAAAGGGACCCAGAAAAAATTGTCAGGCCGACGTGACTTCGCTATCGTAGGCCAAGTATCGGCGGAGCTGTCATACTGGGTATTCTTCGGCGCACCATCGCGTACAATCCGCAACAGCAAATCGAACAACACCTACATTTGATTCCGCCTCATTAAATTCCTCCGCACCCGTCGGCGCTCTCCTCCGACGCCTTCACTTTTCCCCCACTTCAAAAACGGTACCTTTCCGGCCTCGATTCCCGCGACGTCGCCGCTATCCATGGTGCGGAAGTCGAGCATGCCCCAGACCGGCAGCTCCAGCTCACCCTTGACGAGTGTTCGCGATGATGAAAGGAGTAACGGTGGAATGGGTGTGAGAAGATGCAAGACTAGGGATGATGGTGACAGAGAACGAAGTAGTGCCAGTCCACGGCAGGTAGAGATAGATGGCGGTGGTGGTGGAGCGCCTTGGCTGTATGGGAAGGTGGAAGATGGGGTAGATGAATCATTTCGGACTTCGTTTTCGAAAGTGCCTGGCTCATACTCCACAAGTCCCACTATTGCACCATTGAGTACATGGTGCAGCTCCGATAAAACAATATCCTCCATCCCAGGGCCAGTCAGCACAATGTCGTCAAAGGCAGTCCGACAGTCAACCTCATACGGCAAATGCGCACAAAGAGGAAGTGCCGTATTCCAAGACGTCGCAGTGGTGTTGCCAAGAGGGTCAGTTGAAGCATCGCTCGGGAATGTTGCATGTAAATACGACAGAATGGACATGTTGCGATGGTCAGAAGCCGTATAGCGTTTCGAAAGTTCCGTCGACACCGCGGGGTTCAAGAAGTGCAGCCGAGCTCTATGTGGCTCACGACCACGACTCAGTGAAGACCCGGAGAAGTCAGCGGAGAACCATTCCTCTTCAGAATTCTCGAATTTGAAGATGTCTGACGGCTCAACCATTTGTTCAATTTTCCATGCTAGATCAGCGCCGAGCCCTTTCGTCCAGCCCATGGTATTCACGACGAGTGGAATGACATCGGCTATCCGGTCGTCTGCAGATTCCGTCCCTTCGTTGGATAAGAGAGCCGCGTGTTGAATGTCAATATTATAAGTTTGTACTAGTGCCTTTATACATTCCAGATAATGGGTCGGACAAGAACGCGGCGAGGTAGCACCGATATAATGTGCCGCATGAGGAATGCTGGGATGTGTGAAGGGTGGACCTAGATGCACGTTCAGAGGCTGCAGCAATCGCTACGTGAATAGCTGACCGAAAACAGGCTTATCTATGATATTGAGAGCAATGAGACCTCCTGGGGTGAACTCCGATTGTCCGGGATCACATTCAAGAAATGCAACCCGACGATATCTGGAAGAAAGGTCCAGATATCAGACGCGACGTGTAGTCTGCCAAGCTCCAACTGATTATTTACCTATGCGTAAGCTTATTTATAAGGGTTCTGGCGAAAGTACTTTTACCCGAGTTCCTCGGACCCTTTACAAGATAGACACGTCGGGAATAATCAAATTCCAGGCTATTTTCAGGAATGTTACTGAGCACAGCATCGAAAGCCGTTCTCCAAGATGGGAGAATAAGCAATGGTGATAGCCCATGTGCGCTTAAGGAAGCCTTGCGCAGTAGAGTTAGCAGTTATATAACGAGATGGTCGTCAACGACGCACCATATGGGCGCCTTGAAGATTGAGTGCAGATGGCTCGCCTCTTCTCCACCCGGTAGGCGCGAAGATACCATCGAAAGTTCGGCAGACTCGCTCCAGTCCTTCAACGCCTGTATACAATTCCTGAAGCACTATCAAGGCAGCGCTCTGCGCAGCCGCAGTATGGGCTCGAGGAGGTATTGCGGACGTCTCCCCACAGAGCGTCGATGCGCCCGAAGTAAGACATTGGATCACCGGCAGGGGTGCAGACCGAGGAGCAAAGACGCGGTACGAGATAGCTGACGCAGAGAGAATGGCACCAGATAGGGACACGGATCCGTAAATAACAGTCAAGGAGTATACTCCTACTAGAGTGAGCGTCTCAGACGGTACCATTATCAGCAGCGTAGCATTCGAATTGGACGACAGATGAGTTAGGCACAGTGCGCGCGTCTCTTCTGTGGTCAGATGGAACATGTTTTGATTGAGTATGGGCTGAAATGTGGACAGGAGGATAGGAGATTCGGGGGGCGCGCGACCCTGTCGAAAAGGAAGTGCCCCGAGACCAGCTTCATCTCCATTGCTGACTTCGTCTTCCTCTTCGCTGGATGAATCCTGCAGGGGTTCACTTGGTGACCATGCTCTCTTATTTCGTCCTGTGGATGCCGCTACAGCAGCATTCTGAGATGTGAGTCCAGAGTAGTCGAACACCTCCCCGTCAACCGACAGGTCGTCTTGAGACTCATCGTCGTCCTCGTCGTCCTCGCTGTCATCAATTAGGATCAAGTCTTCCTGCTTCCTGAACTCATCCTGTTGAAAATAGCGTGCACCTTTCTTCTCGGTACGAGTTTGCTTCCTAGATTTCTTCCTGAGCAGATTTTCCACGCTCTCGCTGGGCTTCCTCTTGGACGAGGTTTTGGAACTACCTATGGATGCGACAGGCTCCGGAGGTGGTGATGGCTGCGCCAGTGCTGTAGGTGAAGACTTGGGGAGAACATCGACAGGCAAGTTCTTCCCTTCTAGCCTGGCCTTGCGTGCGGCAACCGCGCTCAGCATCAAGTGACTGGTAAGATGGTAAACGATACTGCGGACACAACGCGCTTGTCGTGAATTAGGTGCTAATCAGAGATTGCAAGCTTTTTCAACTTACCTCACTAGAAGCTCCCTAAGCGAGTTTTAACGGGGAGAAGCAAGGGAGAAGTACTAGCACAGTAATTTTAAAAACCCGTACATTATTGGGCCTACAACAGCCGCTGGGTTTCAAATGCTCGATTTCAGCACGTGACTATATGCATGAGCTCTCGATAAGGAAGGTGCAGATTTCACTCCATAACCTCGTCTAAAGCAATGTCTGCTCCTCCCGCACCCTCATCAAAGTCAGTGCTGTTCGCCCGCGGTATTATTTCCCGCCTTTCCATTTGGCCCGCGCTTCGCATCGCCGTTGATCAAAACTGGGGTGGTCCTGAATCCGCGGAGAAGCGCACATGGCTCGCGTCTGTCCTCGTTGATGCATTCGAACAAGAGAATCCTGCGCCAGATGTCCAATATGTTGAGCTTACGCTGCTGCAGGTCATGGAAGACGAGTTCGACACTGTGATTGATGATGATAGCGCGGAGAGCGTCGCAAAGGATGTCGTAGCGCTCTGGGAAGACATCGAGTCTGGACAGTCGGTGCTGGTAAAGAAGTTTGAGGAACTCTCGGATAAATTGAAGGGTAAAAAAGTACAGGCTGAGGAGGCTGTGGGAGATGAGAGTGATTGGGAGGACGAGAGCTCCGAGGAGGATGAGGACGCAGGCGAGAATGAAGACGCTCCACCAATGCTTTTAGATCATCAGCACCCTCCTCGAAAACAAGAGCCCGAAGTAGATGACGATGGGTTTACAATAGTGAAAGGAAAAGGGAAAAGTCACCGATGTGAGTGAGCTTTACGAGTGAGCGCGGTATCTAATCCTCACTCCCTCCCACAGGATATCTAATGTGACGCCATTATACGGCATCACACAGGCATTGACATCAATGCGAATAGGTTTACCCTGTTTTCAGTGAGCAGAAGCCTCACAATTCTGCATGACTAGTCTCGATGCAACCAAAATGATCCTGAGGCATTCTCCCAATTGAAAATCAAACGAAAGCAATTAGTGCTTCGTATGCAATGTGACGCATCTAGTACATGCTTTTAAGTGTCAAAAGATCTACTCGATGAACTTGTAGCCCTTCTCAATGTTCTGCTTGAGACCAGTGAGAGCAACCTTGAGCAGCTCCTCTTCTTCTGCCGAGATAGGTCCGACAGGGTGGATCTTCTCAACACCGTTAGGCTATGATGACGATAATCAGCGCAAAATAGCAAGATACGCAACATTGAATACTGACGCCGAGTTCAACATTGGACGCAAAGTACTCAACACCCTGGTCCAGGTACAACGGGCTGCGAACGAAGGTAGGCGTAATAACACCCTTCTCGCCCGCAATTCCTCGCAGAAGCGCGCCGGCGAACTTGGCACCAGCAAAAGCCATGGACAGTGTCGCGCTACCGGCACCTGCCTTCGCCTGAACGACCTCATCACCACCAAATTGGACACGGTGCACAAGCTTCTTGTACACTTCGCCGGTGACAGCTTTGCCGTAAGATGACTGCGAGAAAAGTGGAACGATGGTGTCACCAGAGTGGCCACCAACAACAGTAACCGGAGTGTTCTTGGGGTCGTTGCCAGTGACACTTGCGAGGAAGCGCGTGGCACGGACGACATCAAGCGTGCTCACACCGAAGATGCGCTTAGGATCGTAAACACCAGCCTTCTCGAAGACACGAGACGCGATGGGAACAAGGGAGTTGACGGGATTGGTGATAATGAGAAGGTGTGCTTTCGGGGAAACGCGTGCAACAGCGGAGGCGAGGTCACGGAGCACCGATGCGTTTGTCTGCAAAACATTCGCGTTAGCGTGTAGTACGCTGCTGATGCCAACATACTTACGCTGAAAAGGTCATCACGGGTCATCTTCACTGCGGTGTTAGAACGGTATATATGCTCAGACAGAAACAGGACTTACGCCAGGCTGAACGAAGAAAAACGATTAGCAAGAACGGCTGATAGCCGAGAACAGCACTCACTTTGCGAGGAACACCAGCAGGAACAACAACCACTTCTGCACCATCAAGTGCCTCGTCGAGCTTGTCTGCAGCAAAGCCGGTAACCTATTCGTGACGTAGCATTAAGCATCTACACACGGACACAAGCTTGGGAGACCAGACGCACCTCGCTGCCAGTGTCGATGTGGCTTACATCGGCTGCAACACCAGGAGCGCCGCGGATATCATAAAGGTTGAGCTTCTTGACGTGGGGGTCAAGCTTCATGAGAAGGGAGAGCGGTTGGCCAATTCCACCGCCGGCACCGAGGACGGTAACATTCGTCTGGCGGGACGCCGACGAGGAAAACGCGCGTGCCTGGGACACGGTACGAGCAGCAGAACGGGCGTACATAGTGGAGGCCGTGGACGAGGGGAGGAGTGGTGGAGGTGGGATGAGGAAGGGAGGGAGGCGTGAGACGCGTGACGCGATGGTTATAATGTTTTCGGAGAAGGTCGGCAGGCCTGCGCCGGCCCACTGTACTCGCCTCCTCCGAGTCGTCGCGCGCAGGAACGTCTGCATTCCCCATGACCCCCGGGCCCGGATGGCCACGGATTTTTGGGCCAGCTCGCACTAGTGAGTTTACACTTGTGGTGGATGGAATATACATTGACAGGTCGCGACAGCAATCGCTGGGTACTTGACCGAGCTACACTCAAACAGGCGCGCGCAGAAGACCTGCAATACGTCGATGGACCAGGATACTTGGATTTTCTGAACATCTTCTTCGCCAATTGTGAGTCTTGTCACACACCAACTCCACAGGTCTGTACATCTTTGTTCTCCAGTGATCTCGAAGCTAGGCAAGAAATTACAGCTCAGACAGCGCGTGATTGCCACCGCTACGGTCTTCTTCCGACGCTTTTACGTTAAGAATGCCTACTGTGAGACGGACCCGTTTATCGTGGCTGCCGCCTGTTGTTATGTTGCCGCAAAGGCAGAAGAATCACCTGTTCACATTAAGAACGTCGTTTCGGAGGCGCGCATGCTCTTCAGCAGTAAGTATAAACTTGATTGACATCCTGACAATTTGAGACTAAGAACAGACAAAGAGCACGGTGTGAAGACGTTCCCTTCGGATAATTCGAAGCTTGCAGAGATGGAATTTTACCTGGTTGACGACCTGGAATGCGACTTGACCGTCTTCCATCCATACCGAACGCTCATGACGCTGGTGGGCAAGGAAGGCAACCCACATGCCAGTGAAGCTGAAGCTGGGGAAGTAGGCATAGGCGTAGATGACGGGCCAAGGTACTGGGGCACTGGCGAGGGAAAACTCGAGTTGCAAGAAGGCGCCGTTCAGATGGCTTGGTGCGTGAACTATAATTTATCGCAATCAATCCTAAGGCTAGATTAATTAGGTTCATCATCAACGATACCTACCGCTCAGATTTGTGCCTGCTCTACCCGCCACACCTCATTGCGATCGCCGCCTTGTACATGACTCTCGCGCTTCATTCACACACGCGGAGCCACATTCAACTGCAAGCCCAATCCGTGTCCCCCCAGCAAAACTCCCAATCTAACCATTCGCAGAGCCAAAGCGGCCCGTCTCAGCCTACGCGTCGCTCGTCCCGGTCCTCTGTCACCGCCCAAAAGAAACAGCCACAGGATATTATCGGATTCATGGCTGGCTTGAACGTCAATATGGCACTCATTGCGACGATCGCCCAAGAGATCATCTCTCTGTACGCTCTGTGGGACCGCTACAAGGAGGATGCTGGTGGCACTGATTCGGCACGTGGGTCTTTTGCCCATAGCAACGTCGGTACGCTTGCGGGGTCAAAACGCGCGGCGAGTGGCGTAGTGCGCAGCGGCAGCGTCATGAGTGCGGGTACTACCAGCAGCGGTGCGACGCCTTCTGCTGGAGATATCAACGACCCTTCCTTGATTATGGAGATGCCACAGCAAGTTGTAACGCCAGCGTTTCTGGTGCAACTGCTATCACGAATGAGGGAAGCACGTCTGACTGATCTCGCTCAATCTGCCAGCGGTAGACCTGTAGCAGTGAACAAGATGCTGGAGCGGACTCAGGCAGCTGGGTGATGTTCTGCGTACGATAGCGATATGGTACAATTGCAATCCCGCGGCGTTTTGCGCATACGAGGACAGTATAAGTATAATGTACGTCATGTTTTATGTACTATAAATCAAGAGAGCTTTGTAGCATAATAAATAGAACATCCCGTGTGGTTGTACAACTCCCTGGGACGCCGAAAGCACGACAAGTAATCCATGAAACAACAGCAGACAAGATGTACGCCAAAGCAGATAGATACAGCCTATCAGTCAACATCTACGCCGGGGAACAACTCCTGCCTCGCCCGTTCGGCCTCGGCCTCATACTCAGGTTGCGCGCCCTGTGTTTTTACCGTGTCCTCCTTCCCCATCTCATGGGACACACTTTCCGCCTCCACATCAACTGATTGCGTTTCCTGCGTCGTCTTCGCTGTCTGTGTCTGTTGCCCATCAGCTACAGTACTGGTGGTACTTTCCAGAATGTTGACTTCCGAAGCCAAAGTTGAAGTCGCCGTCGAGGTAGTCTGCATATCCACTTTGCTGACCTCTTTTTCGAACGGAATTTCTTCTGACGGTTCTATTGCCTTGCTCTTGAGATCTTCATGAGGAATGCCAGCGAAAATGTCCCGCCCGGGTTCCGCTTGCCCGACGTCAACGGAAGTTTCAGCACCAGGGTTCGGGACAGGAGCATTGATCGCTTCTGCGTGATCGTCTAGGACTACAGGATGGTCCTTCAGATCATCCGCTATATGATGTACTCTGGGTATTGCGGCGGACATTTCTGGTGTCGCCGCAGCTACGGTAGTGTCGTATTGCGAGTACTAAACGTAAAATGGTTAGTATTAAATGTGGAGTCAACAAATACTTAGACATACGCTCTCGGGGAACTCTCCGCTTTTGATCGCAGGCTGAAGATTAGCTCATGGCATGCAGGCTGACAGCTGTCAACTCACCATGCGAAGTCCCAAGTTTTTAACCATCTGGCATTGTCACAACTATTTCGCGTCCATGTGCCTCCATAAGCGATAGGACTCAAATATATGAAATTCCAGAGTGCAAGGATGAGAAGAACGCCAGCGATTTGCAGACGCACTCTCGGCTTGAGATTTGATGTCACAAGATCGAATACTGCGCAAGACAGGAGGATGGCAAAGTACAAAGCAGGAAAGTAGTGGTGGAGGAAGAGTTGTCGACCCATCAAATAGAAAGGGAGGTAGTGCAAACACCATCCAACGAAGAGGAATCCACAGAGTGTATCGTATTTCACGACCTTCGCTGCAAATTGTGTCAATCTATTGTTCGAACAGTTGAAGTCGCACACGTACTATTTTCAAAATCCCTGAAGCCGCGTTTAGCTCGAAGGATCAATAGTCCGCGCACTATAACATAAGCAAAGAGGGCGGAAGTGCTCAACCACCACACCAAGGGGTTCCCCAGAAGATAAATTTGGCGATGATCTTTCACCCAGAAGTTCTACATCCAGGATATTTATGAATCTCGAGGATATTTATGAAAAAGAACCTTACAATTCCTCGACGAAGCCAAGGCCACGAGTCGGGACGGGAGTCAAACGTGTGCCTGTCGGTAAGTCCAGCATTCGTCCTCCACATTACTTGTTGAAGCTCCATAAACTTCGACAAAAATCCGGGGAGCTTGTAATTGACCTTCGGCGCGCTGGGGGGCACTACATATTGAAATTAATAGCGCATGGCGTACACATCAGTTTAAATACGCACGCATTGAGTGCGTTGCGGTCTCGATATACCACAACGAGTTCGCCTTCACCGCTTGCTTGTTGCACGTTACCTCTTGCTGGTCAAAACCCCACTCCGGTAGTTTAACTTTGTGCGAGAATAGATAGCAGCCCGTCATGGCATGCCTGAGCCGGAAATGCGTACGAAGAGTCCTCAAACGTTTGCCAGATAGCCGATCACGTTTGTCACCCTTCTCGATTTCCACAATCCAGTCATCATTCGCGTCACCAGCAAAGCCGGGCATACCGTAGCCAGATACCTCATTCTGGAAGTCTACTTCTGAGACGGGCGGGCGCTGATCATGCGAGTGGAGGTATTTCTCTGTCACAAGATGCCTTAACTTGATGTGCATACCTGGCTCAACGTAGGTGAGGGGATGCAACTCCCAGTCACTGTCTGGATTGCCCTCCCTGGTCGCATTAATGATTCGCCAATTATTATTCTCGTCACGGTGAGGATAGAGGGTGATCTGCTGCTCTACATAGGGTACATCAGCGACAAACTTTGATCAGACGAATTGAGCCTTACGTTTGCTTCCTCCCGGGTAAGTATGCGCATGTGAGTGGAGGTAGCCACCTTGCGTATTCACATGCCGGATAGCTACCTCAGACCCGATGGCCACGTCTGTTCAAGAGCCGAGTATGAGACAAATCACAAACGGTATATCAAAATGTCTTACCAGCGAAGGTATCCGCCATACCGCGACCGTTGAGAGTATGCTGGAATTCAGAGCTCATGAATCCGTCTCCATCCCCTGGATTCTGCAGAATCAAGAAGTGTATCCAAAACATGAACATATAGAACAGTAAAGGAATCGCGATCAGACACATTGCGCGCGCGATGAAATGACGCATAAACATTCGTGGTGTGACACGTAAGTCGCCCAAGAGTAGCCAGAGCTGTTTGACGGTGCTAAAGCCAACAGTTGCGATGGTGAAAAGGCCGACCCATTTACAGCTTACAACTGCACCGAGAGAAAGGCCAGAGAGAATAAGCCACGTCCACCATGTCTCAGTGAAGGGCTCATGTTTGTCCTCATTGCAGAAGCCAGTCCAGAGCAGTATCGTGAGCGCAGTAAAGAATACCAAGGGAGAGTCGAGGAGGATGTGTCGCGACTGGGTGACCAAGCCATTCTCGAAGGTGATGAAGAGCGAAGCCAGGAGAGCTGTTGTCGCACGGCAGTCAAGCGCACGGAGGGTTAGATAGGATATGGGTACAGTGGCAACGCCTAGCAGAGCGGGAAGCATCCTCATGGCAATATATGGGACGTCCTCATACGGCCTGAGCGAACAGGTCTACACTAACATCAAATGAGAAGTTACACGAGACACTCACTTGCCTATGTCTTTGAAGTCAAAGTTCCCGCTGTAGCCGAACATGAACCCTGCCAGTGTGATGAGTAGCTTTGCCAGCGGTGGGTGCACATCGACGAAGTACTGCGACTTGATGTATTTGGATGCAAACTTGCCGAAATGAACCTCGTCGAACCTGCGCAACGGTAAGTATATCAGGCATTCCAGCGTACTGGCCCATACGACGTACACAACGCTGGTAGGCTGTGATATACGAAATAATCGTACACACAGCGCTATTACGACGACGAGTCCGAGCAGTTTCCACTCCGCAGGGGAAATGTTCAAGCCACCCGACGCATGAGTCTTGCGACCAGGAAAATAGCCCTTAGATGCCGCCTCTTTTCGCGCGTCAGCGTCCAGATGGTCATGGCGGGGATGAGGAAACCTTTGGGGTGCGGCATGGGGAAGACCAGGTGGGGGAGAGGCCGGTCTCCGCGCTCTGACAGCGCCCGACATGGCGAGCAGAAATATTACGTATGACTAGGACAACAAGACGAACAGGACAGAAAACAAAGCGTATAAATGAAGGAGGGATGACTGGACTGAGACGTGAGCGGAAGCTGCGCAGATGGAGTCGACGTGTCTTAGACGCGTAGAGGCTGTCTCTTGAATTTCAAAAACAGTTTTTCGCGGATAGCCTATGAGCACTGTATAGCTGGAATAAGCCGACAAGTTATATAATTCGACATTTATCACCGTGCGAAATCAAAGACGCGACCTCAGATCGCAGACGCGTCGCTGGAAAGCGCTCGCTCAATCATTTCAGCATGTCGATGAATATCTTTGGTGCAGAGGTATGTGCAGAGTCTACCCTTAGACTAATACAGAGATTCTAAACACACACCTGACAGGCCACGGAGGAGAAGGCAGAAAATGCACGACTCTCCTCCTTCGTCGGAGCCCTCGCTCTTGGCGACCTCGTCAAATCGACATTGGGACCCAAGGGGATGAATAAAATCTTGCAATCTGCTTCTACTGGAGACATCAATGTAACAAATGATGGCGCAACCATCCTAAAGGGAATACAGCTCGATAATGCCGCGGCTAAGATTTTGGTCAATATCTCCAAGGTACAGGACGATGAGGTCGGAGATGGAACAACGAGCGTGTGCGTGCTTGCGGCAGAACTGCTCAGGGAGGCCGAGAAGTTAATCGCGATGAAAATCCATCCTCAAACTATCGTGGAGGGATATCGAATCGCCAGTGCAGCTGCATTGAAGGCATTGGAGAAGGCCGCTGTTGACCACAGGTAAGATGTTTGAAACAGCGCACGCTCGGACACACGTACTTGCGTCACTGTCATACTGTGGCGACTAAGGCTCATTTGAGGCATCTTCAGTGCCGAGCCAGTGCAGTTTCGTCAGGATCTCTTCAACATTGCGAGGACCACGCTGTCGTCAAAAGTCCTTTCTCAAGATAAGGATTATTTCGCGAATCTTGCCGTAGATGCTGTTCTCAGATTGAAGGTGGGTAAGCAATGGCAGGTGTGCTGAATGTATTAATCGAACACATGTTTGCAGGGCTCTACCGATCTCGACCACATTCAAATCATCAAAAAGGTTGGAGAAAAACTCACGGATTCCTATCTCGATGAAGGTGGGTCTAATTTTACTCGTGCTCTGCGCCTGGCATCACCTCCGTGCATCAGGCTTTATTCTGGACAAAACGATCGGTATCAATTGTCCGAAACGTCTGGAAAATGCGAAGATTCTCATCGCAAACACTTGTGAGTTCTCACACAAAGCTATTGTGGGATGCGGCACCGAGTTGAGCATGTTGCTGAACTAGCCATGGACACGGACAAGATCAAAATTTTTGGTGCTCGTGTGAAGGTAGATGGCACAGGGAAGCTCGCCGAGCTTGAGCGTGCGGAACGAGTACGCTGTTATTGCTCACCTCTCGGACTAATATCTGATGAGCTTGGGAATGTCTGCAGGAAAAGATGAAAGCGAAAGTCGATGACATCGCTTCACATGGTATTAACTGCTTCGTAAATCGTCAATTGATCTACAACTATCCCGAGTCATTGCTCTCCGAGAAGGGAATCGTGACCATTGAGCACGCTGACTTCGAGGGCGTGGAGCGGCTGTCACTGGTCACTGGAGGGGAAATCGCGAGCACATTTGAACGACCAGACTTGGTGAAACTCGGGCGATGTGATCTTATTGAAGAGATCATGATCGGTGAAGACAAGGTTAGATTCTAATATCGCTTCTAGTCGCTATTTGAATGCTCACGAGTGACATATCTTGCAGTTGATTAAATTCTCTGGTGTCGCTGCGGGTGAGGCATGTACCGTTGTCTTGCGGGGATCAACGTCCCAGATGGTGGACGAAGCAGAGCGATCATTGCACGACGCCTTATCTGTGCTATCTCAAACAGTGAAGGAGACTCGGGTGGTCCTAGGAGGCGGTTGCTCTGAGATGCTGATGAGTTGTGCTGTGGAAGAAGAGGCACGCAAAATTACGGGGAAGAAGGCTATTGCATCAGAGGCCTTCGGTAGGGCACTGAGACAAATACCAACCATCCTAGCCGACAACGCAGGATACGATTCCTCCGACCTTGTATCTAAGCTCAGGGCAGCACATTATGAAGGCCAGTTTGATGCTGGGCTTGGTGAGTTTGTTAAATAATAGCAGAGGTGGTTTTGCTTACAAAATACAGATATGAACGAAGGGAAGGTCGGGTCTATGAAAAAACTCGGCATTACAGAAAGCTACAAGCTAAAACGCCAAGTTGTTCTCAGTGCCAGTGAAGCGGCCGAGATGATCCTACGGTAAGCTTGTGTCATTCTTATCGGATGATTCCTGGCTGACACGCAATAGCGTGGACGATATTTTGCGGGCGACACCAAGAAGGCGGGAGGCAGTATAGAAACAGCAGTCTAGACTATGACATATCACAAAATTTGTATTGCATTGAGTTCGTGACACCACGATGGGCTAATTAGCAACACCTATTACTTCATACCGCCTTTCAGCTTAGCTGCTGCACACAGGCCGCACATGTGTCCCATGCGCGCGTCTACATAATTGTGTTGGGAAGCGAGAATTGGACGCAATGAGGTATTTTGGCGCAATGGGCGAGGGAGTATCACTTAAAAGATGCGATGGCCGTGGTGTTTTGTGGTAGCAATTATATATATGTCTGATCGTCAAGTTCCGCTCGAAAAACGAACAAGTCTTGGCTGATTTCTTGATCTCCAGCCATTTACTGCCAACACGATTCAACAGTACTTAGACCGCATCTGCTCACAGACGATCTATTCCATCCAGTATACGAAATACCAAAAGCTCGGATCCAAATGGTCGTGCAGAATTCCCCCACCTCTCAGTCGACGCCGGCTTCCCTCCCACCCTCTGTGTTCACACTCCCACAGACCGCGCAGCTAGAGGCACTATACACAATCATCCGGGATAAGAACACCAATCGTGGGGATTTTCTGTTCTACTCAGACCGCATTATTCGTCTGTTGGTCGAGGAGGGTCTCAACCATCTGCCGGTGATACCCAAGACGGTTGAGACTCCTACGGTAAGCTCCACCTCTCAAGACGGTCTATCTCACACGTGTGATCACGAACATGTCGCGACTAGGGTGCAACATATGAAGGCGTGGGCTTCGAGGGACATATATGTGGGGTATCCATTCTGCGGGCAGGGGAGGTATGCACACGACCCTGACGCCTCGTCGTACTTCTTGCCAATGCGTTCTGTGACCATAGGCTATGGAAGCTGGCCTACGGGAAGTATGCAGAAGCGTGCGGATCGGCAAGATTTTGATTCAAAGGGTGTGTTGCGTTTCGTATGCACCAGGAGGACGTTCATCATTGTTATCTGCTCGGCAGGACGAAGAAACAGCGCAGCCTAAACTTTTTTATTCTAAAGTGCGACGGCCCTAGGTATAAATGCATCTGAGTAGTTTGTTGACGGCGATACAGCTTCCCCAGGACATCTCGCAGCGCTATGTGCTGCTTTTGGATCCAATGCTTGGTATGTGTACATCTATTCGCCAATGCAGAACCTGGTCATACTTATGTGTGTAACCAGCGACCGGTGGTTCCGCAATGAAAGCAGTGGAAGTCATCATGGAGCACGGTGTGCCTGAAGAGCGAATTATCTTTATTAATCTGGTGCTTGTTCTGAAGTCGTGACTAATTTTGAAACTGATGGTCGGCTTGCAGATCTCGTCTCCCGAGGGGCTGCGGAACTTCTGTTCTAAATATCCCGCGCTGCGGGTGGTAAGTCTGCTATTACGTTCTGCTCATAGCCGCGACTGAGCTGCGAGCATGTGCGCCAGATTACTGGCTGGATCGACCAAGGGCTGAACGAGAAGTCGTACATCGTCCCCGGACTTGGTGACTTTGGCGAGAGAAGGTAACGTCATTAGTACCTGTGTGATCTAAGTCCTGACACGCATCTTCCTGGCAGATACTGCACATGAACGCAGAGACGTAACACTTACGGCGCTCCGTCTTGTTCTGGAGATTGTTCGAGGCTACGCCGTAAGTACGGGGTATTGAGGATCCGATGAACACTCTGTAGCAATATCACTGGCGCATATTTTGCATTATGAAATAGCATGACATGGACCATTTTCTATTGCCTGGGTATAGTATGGACGGCTGTGTGAATGAGCCACCAGCACTGTGTGAAGATCAGACGAGTGAGCGAATGGTGCTTGCAGGCGCTCGTCCCTTGGATATTAATCGCTAGCCTGACCCTCTGCGGTCGGCCTTGTTCTCTCTTCCTTTCCTCCTGAACGAGACGGGTTTGTTCCAAGTCAATCTCATTCATCTTTCGTGTTATATCCTATTTTACGACGACTGTTACAATGTCTCTTGGAACAGACCAGCCGATGCCCCGCCGCCGTCGATACTCGGGCGCAAATGCTGTCGAAATCATCAAAAGCCCAGTTGTATCTATACCTCCGCCGCGGCCCAAATCTACTCCCCCGACAGAGCGACCCAAGCAGCGACGGAGGCATCAACTCGAGTCAGACTCAGAAAAGGAGGAGATGCAAATCGACGCGGATTCGGACAGTAGTTCCTCCGATCCTTCTTCTCCTGTCGACAACGACGCACACATCCCCCTTGCAGACAGGCCTACACGACCTCTTCCCGCGAAAGCGCGAAAAATGATGAACAACGGCTCCAACAACCCCCTCCATCAGGCCGCCAATCCCCACATGCTGCCTGTCCAGGCGCATGTACCCAAGGGCGGCGTCGCATCGAGCCAACGGCGACTGTTCGTCGTGTTGGAGCAAGCTTGTCTAGAAGCATATCGGGTTAGCAGTGGGGGACGAGGCAAGAACGGGCGGGAGGGTGATGTCAAGTATGCTTTATTGAACTGCGACGATCATCAAGGCATTTTGGCAAAGACGGGGAGAGACATTGCGGATGCGAGGCCGGATATCACACACCAGGTATGTCATCCAAACATTAGTACGATTCATTTTTCCGAGGTCTTTTAGTGTCTCTTGACACTGTTAGACTCTCCTCTCAATAAAGCCGGTCTCCTTCAAGTCTACATACACACCGCCAAGGGCGTCCTTATCGAGGTAAACCCGCATGTGAGAATACCACGGACCTTCAAGCGATTCAGTGGATTGATGGGTGCGTATCCGCCAAATCGGTTCACATCTACGAGATTCTGATGTCCTCCGGCTCCGCAACCGAAAATAGTTCAACTTCTGCACAAGCTATCAATTCGAGGAGTAAATGGTCCAGAAAAGCTCTTGAAAGTGATCAAGGTAGGGAACAATACTATCTCGAATATACGATGCTCTGATATGTGTTATAGAACCCCGTCACTGATCATCTCCCCGTTAACACCATCAAGTTGAGTGAGTATAAACGTACCTCCACTTCCTAGCACTGTCGTCTCATGTCAACTCCTAGCACTTTCCGGTGATGCACCGACAATGCGATTGTCAAAATTCCTTCCAACTCTTCCGGAGACACATTCAATTGCTGTTTTCGTTGGTGCCATGGCTCGGGGAAAAGATGATTTTGCAGACGGGATTGTCGACCAAAAAATCAGTATCAGTGATTACCCGCTGAGCGCATCGGTGGCTTGTGGAAAGGTAAGTATTATGTATGTAGCGATGTTGGCCCTCGCTCAACGCATTTGTAGATCTGCTGCGCACTCGAAGAACTTTGGGACATTGTCTGATCCAACCCGTTCTTGCTTGGGACGATTTAATTATTTTGTTTACTGATGTCATTTCACGTTTGTATGTTCTGCATCCGTTTGTCACATTGCATTTCAACCTGCGCACTGATCCCTGCCTCTCACCCTCCACCTCCGTCACGCTGACTCATTACATCCAACTGTAGTCTGTCCTTAATCTCGCGCGAACAGCGTGCCGTATTTGTATTTGCCAACCCGACGACGTCTCTGGCGCCCTGCGACTCAACTTGCAATCGGGTGTTGTAGTGTTGTATGTAGCTAGTAATCCGAAAATGAAATGAGTTTGGGCCCTATGATACCTACCTTCAGCCCGAACGGAGACCGCGTGTGGCCACCGCAGGCGTTTGCTCGATTGCAGTGTAGATAGATCATGGCGATCTGCCCTTGCTGGCGCTACCTTTTATAGCTTTCCCTACCGTCATCCAGTCCTCCACTTGCTCCTGTCTCCACAATTGTCATCCTGCCTCCTGCACATTACTTTCAAGCTCGCACATCGTTACAGGCATAGATGGACCACTTACAACCTGCCAGCGTGAGCCCGATGCCGGAGGGCGTCACTGATCCCAACTACAAGCCACTTCCTGGCCGATTGGGCAACCTTACAGTCACCCAGCAACACGCGCTCGACAAATTTCGCAAAGAGCTGCAGGATGAGGAGATTTTTGTACCAGAGAGAATGGACGATGCCTTGCTACTTAGGTGTGTGTACGACCGTGCAAGTGTGGTCCTCACATCCCCTCCTCACGGCGCTGATAGCGCGTGTTTAGATTTTTACGGGCACGCAAATTCGATGTCGCAAAAGCAAAAGCAATGATTGTTTCGTTTGAGCAATGGCGGAAAGACTTTGGCGTAGACGATTTGGTTAAGTGAGCATTCGTGGTGATCGTCTGCTCGTATCCTCATCGTCTCTCTGTAGGAATTTCGACTTCAAGGAGAAAGCCGAGGTAGACAAGTACTATCCCCAGTACTATCATAAAATAGACAAGGTTTATCACGCCCATTGTTATCTTACAGCCTGTCTGACGTTGCATTATCCAGGACGGGCGGCCCGTGTACGTGGAACGGCTCGGAAAGTTGGACATACCGAAGCTGTACGCGATCACGACACAAGAGCGCCAGCTGCAGCGGCTGGTGTACGAGTACGAGAAGAACGTAAACGAACGTCTTCCCGCGTGCTCGAAGGCGGTCGGCCACCCAGTCGAGACGTCATGCACCATCCTCGACTTGCAGGGAGTGTCGATTTCCAACTTCTACCGCGTCAAGGACTACGTTATGTCCGCCGCGGCCATCGGCCAGGACCGCTATCCCGAGTCCATGGGCAAGTTCTACATAATCAACGCGCCTTGGGCATTCTCCACCGTGTGGGCGTTCATCAAGCCTTGGCTGGACGAAGTAACTGTCTCGAAAATTGACATCATTGGGAGCGGATACAAGGACAAGCTTCTCGCACAGATCCCTCCCGAGAATCTACCCAAGGAGTTTGGCGGGAAGTGCGTATGTCCAGGCGGGTGTTCACTGAGCGATGCGGGCCCGTGGAACACTTCGTCCTGAATTTCCAACTCTCGGCTAGATTCTGGGCGTGGCGGTGGGTGAAGGCGTTGGGTGCGTGGATGTTGTCGTTTATCAATTTTCCTATACCTCTATTCTAGTAGATCAAGCAACGGTGAACATTACTATAATACACCGATGCCATCGAACACCAGAGCGCATTCGATGAGTTCATGTGTTTGCGGAGCTTGTGAGAGAACTTTAAATGCGTCGCGCCCATCGTCGAATACGTTGCGCAGCTATCATCTATTATCCCGTCGCCGCCGGCCCGCCAGTTAGTCATTGCGCTCCACTTGGCGTAGGCCACGCGCTGCCGCACAGCTTGTATGCCGTCTATAACCCGATGAGCTCGCGACGCTTGGCGTAGGCAGACAAAACAAAAGAATCCTCATTGTGCGCAGAGGCTAGCAAACTACTTTCAGATTCGGCCAGAGTATTATTATGCGCAACATGAGTATTGCATTGCAAGAAGCAGACGAAAGAGAAAGCCGTAACGTAACGTAAGGTGGGCATCTACATTGACATTCATTGATCCTTCTTCCCTGGTTTTATTGCTTAGAAGCACTCTGAAGGCGCGATGGTGAGGTGTTGCTGAAATATCAAATAAGTGAGATGACATACTGCGGTGGACGATGCCAGGACCAGACTCGTCGTACTCTTGCTTCGAGCACCATAGATTCTGGAAGGTGCTGAGGGAAGCAAGAATAGAACCACCAATCCATACAGAGTATTTTCTCTCGGGAGGCGCAACGATCTTGACCTATAGACAGGGGTACGATCAGATCTGGACTTAGTTTAAATACCAATCACATACCTTCATGCTCGAGGGAGCAAGGGCAGTGAGCTCCTTCTGCATACGGTCAGCAATACCAGGGAACATAGTAGTACCACCAGACAGGACGATGTTGCCGTAGAGGTCGCGACGAATATCAAGGTCACACTTGTAGATTGAATTGTATCTGAAGGCACTCGTAAGGTTGTATCCCTAATACGTTCTGAGACAACGTACGCAGTTTCATGAATACCAGCAGCCTCGAGACCAAGGAAGGCAGGCTGGAAGAGCGCTTCTGGTGCTCGGAATCTTCAGTCCGATCATTCCATCAATATCATGCTAATGCTAGTGAATTGCCAACACGCACCGCTCGTTGCCAATAGTGATGACCTGACCGTCAGGTAACTCATAGCTCTTCTCGAGCGCAGAGGAGTGCGCGGCGGTCTGAAGCTCCTGCTCGAAATCGAGCGCGACATAGCACAGCTTCTCCTTAATGTCGCGAACAATTTCACGCTCCGCAGTAGTGTGGAACTGGTATCCACGCTCCGTCATGTTCTTAATCAAGAACTCAGTGAGATCACGGCCGGCCAGATCGATACGTAAAATAGCGTGCGGGAGAGAGAAACCTTCGTAGATGGGCACAGTGTGGGTGACACCATCACCAGAGTCGAGTACAATACCGGTCGTACGACCTGATGCGTACAGCGACAAGACGGCCTGGATAGCGACGTAGAAGGCGGGGGCGTTAAACGTCTCGAACATGATCTGGGTCATCTTTTCACGGTTGGCTTTGGGGTTGAGAGGCGCCTCTGTGAGAAGGACGGGGTGCTCCTCAGGTGCAACACGAAGCTCGTTGTAGAAAGTGTGATGCCAAATTTTCTCCATGTCGTCCCAGTTGGTAACAATACCGTGCTCAATCGGGTACTTGAGGGTCAAGACACCACGCTTCGACTGAGCCTCGTCGCTGAAGTCCAAGTGAGACATTGTTCAGAATCAAGTCGCGTACTACGCACCCAACGTAGGAGTCCTTCTGACCCATACCAACCATCACACCCTGGTGACGGGGACGTCCTACGATGGACCTATAATGTGTTGAATGAATGCCAGCTCAGCGATGAATATATTATACATACGGGAAGACGGCACGAGGGGCATCATCGCCTGATATATGCGTGAGACGGAGCCACAGCTGTACGCTGAATCAAAACTCACCAGCGACTGTGTCAAGTCAATCAGTAACAAGCGCGCAATAGGAACAGTAGTGCACTTACAGCCAGCCTTGCACATGCCGGAACCATTGTCAATGACCTAGAGAGGAGAGTAAGTCAGCGTATAATCTCCTGGCGAGGGGAATGAAGTGACACGTACGAGCGCCGCTACTTCATCCTCCATGATGGCAGGTTATTCGTAAGAGAAGATAAGAAAGATTGGTGGAAAGAGACGCTGTGGGGGAGATAATTTATACAGCGAGGAGGCGATGTCGGGTAAGCGCAGATAGCACTGGTCAGTGACTGCGGGCTGCGAGCTGCGAGCTGCGACGGACACACCTTGAATGATGAGGAGGATGGTCAAGAGGCGATGTCGGGGTGATGCCCCTCAATACCTTATCCGATCAACTTCAGGGCAGGCCCAAATGAACTTCGCCATGACCGTTCGTCCTCGGCTCCCTCCCGCCTTGTCTGCTACTGCGCAACCCTAGCGTCACATCACACGCATGGACGAAAATTCCGCATGATCTTCGCCCCTCTCACGTACAAACCAGGATGCGCATATCGGCGACGAGCACTCAATGAGGACAATGTCCGGTTCAGGAAAGACGTCACATGCTCGCTGCAGCGGGCGCCAACTGGCCCAGACGCGTCAGCGGCAGCGTCGCGTCTGCACACACTGGCAATCTAAGTTCACCGTCTCCTTCGTCGCCGTCTCCGCTATGCCGCTCGAAGCGACGTTGATGATCATTGACAACTCGGAGTACATGCGAAATGGAGACTACACGCCCTCGCGCTACGATGCCCAGGCCGACGCTGTCACGACTATCTTCCAGACCAAGGTCGACTCGAATCCAGAGAACACGGTCGGGGTCATGACATTGGCGGGCAAAGGGTGTGTCTCGCTTATTCAAGACATAACTTTCGTATTAATTTCATTTCATGAAGGCCGGAGGTCTTGGTAACACATACAAAAGACATTGGCCAAATCCTGCAAGCTGTCCATACTACATCCGAGAAGATTAGTGGTGTAGCGGATATTCCCACCGCCATTGCGGTGGCACAACTTGCGCTCAAACATCGTCAGAACAAGAACCTTCGACAGCGCATAATTGTTTTTGTTGGCTCCCCGCTGGAGGGCCAGGGTGCAGACGAAAAGGGCATGATCAGACTAGCAAAGAAACTCAAGAAGAACAATGTTGCTGTTGATTTCATCGCGTTCGGAGACGGTATTGAAGAAGGGGAGCAGAATATTCTCAAGAAATTTGTTGAGAACGCGTCAGGAGGGGACAATTCGTGTGTAAATTTACATGTCCACGTCCAACACCTTTGACAGAAGTACCATTTCAGACATTATGTTGCCGTCCCCCCTGGACCCCATCTGATATCAGATATAGTTGTTTCGTCGCCGATTCTTGCGGGTGACCGAGGTATTCCAGAAGAGGCCATGGGGGACGTACCGTCCGGTTCGGGGGCAGGTGGTGCCAGCAATTTCGAATTCGGCGTTGACCCTAGTTTAGATCCAGAATTAGCTATGGTGCGTCCGAAGTATATTGCTATTGCTGAATCTTGGTGATGCTCAGCTGCGTGTAGGCGCTGCGGATGTCATTGGAAGAAGAGGAAGCTCGCCGAGCGGCAGCAGCACAACCAAGTGTATCATCGTCCGCACCGCCGCCAGAACCTGCGCCCGCTTCAATACCTGCGCAGCCAACAGACGACGATGAAGACGCTATGCTGCAGCAGGCGCTGGCCATGTCCGAGGGACGAGATGTAGAGATGGCTGATCATGTGAGCGGAGATGACGAGGAGATGACTGAGGAGGATGCGATCGCGCGCGCTATCGAAATGAGTATGAAGGGGGACGAAAGCCAGGATAAGAAGTAGGCCATCTCGACTTGATATTCCTATGATGCATTGTAAGAGTTGTATTGCATATCGTTACTTTTTGCTGCGCGGTCATGCGCTTCGCAATATTTTGACTGCATTGCTATGGATCCAGCGTCCACTCCCAACGTCACGACTGCGTTTTGTTGTACTTCGAGTATGACAACGTGATATCGAGCTCAACCGCACAAAATACAGCGCGAGAAGGTTGCGAGCTTGTTAAAGCTCTGCGTATGTAGTCTACTCTCTACCTATTGGAACACTACTAGGACATTGTACACATTTATGTTGATCTACTGCGTTGTCTCCCTTCCTTTCTTCAGCATGCTTTCTCTACTGGGACCTATTCCAATCCACTCTATTGGCACACCCAGGTATTCTTCAATAAATCTTACATACTCCTTACACTTGTCTGGCAATGCATCGAAGGTAGTAATGGTAGAAATGGATGTTTTCCATCCCGGCAAGGTAACATATTGAACGTCGACCTTCGCAAGAAGCTCCAGGTCCGCTAACGTCGCGATATAAGCCACTTATGTAGTAGTCGAAGCGGAATGCCTTACCAGGGAAGCCGGATAGCTCTTTCTCACTCACCAGGTATTTCACCGCAATCTTGATCTCCTCGAGGTCATCAAGGATATCGAGCTTAGTCAAGTTCAGCTTATCGTAGCCGTTGATAAGGCACGAGTGCTTCATTACGACAAGGTCTAGCCAGCCGCACCGCCTGCGGCGTCCAGTTGTCGTGCCATATTCTTTTCCCACTTCTTGTAGATGTACGCCGACGTCCTAATGAAGTCGCGTCAATCAGACACGAGTCATAGGCATGACTTGAAGGTGTAACGCACATTCAGCTGTTCTGTGGGGAAAGGGCCCCCACCTACCCGTGTCGTGTACGCCTTGATGACACCGATAGTAGTGCCAATCATCTTCGGGGGAATACCAAGACCAGTGCAGACACCTCCGATCGTCGTCGACGACGATGTGACGTACGGGTAGGTTCCATAGTCGAGATCGAGCATCAGCGCATTGGCGCCCTCCACAAGGATTCTCTTCCCTTCCGCGACAGCCTTGTGTAGATAGACGACGCTGTCAATCACATAAGGACGTAATCGTTCGGCAAGCGCCTGGGTGTATAAAACCAAAGTCGAATGTTAGGCGTAATGGGCAAATCGATGCCATAAGAACACGAGCCTTGTAGCGAATAATTTCTCCCTCGGTGTCGTATTCGAAATGTCCGTACCGTTTGAATCGCCCTTCAACTACTTTGCGAAATTTTTGCGCGAATGTGTCGTGGTCGAACAAATGATGCACACGCAGCCCTGATCGCGATGCCTTTGCAGAGTAAGCCGGTCCGATTCCTTTCTTCGTGGTGCCAATGCTGCGAGGGAGATCCTTCATATGCTAGCATCGGATTATAACACGTGTACACTTACCTTGAGCCGCCTAATTCAACCTCCTTCAAGCCATCGACAATCTGATGAAAATCGAAAACGAGATGCGCGCGGTCGGATATGAATAGTCGATCCGTACAATCCAACCCTTAAGATTGTGTTTTAGTATGCTTGAAAGTGGCATGTCATTAAGAACGGGCACACCTTGACTCTGCAATGCATCAAGCTCGGCAAAGAAGGATGGAATATGGACGACCACTCCAGATCCAATTACACCTATGCACCCGGGATTGACCAGGCCTGGAAGGTAGGTCAGCGTGTGAACCGACAGATACATCACCAAAAAGACCTAGGTACTCACCACTGGGCAACAAGTGGAAAGCAAACGTCGTTTTTACGTGTTCTGGGCCGACAGGTACCACAATTGTGTGACCCGCATTGTTCCCTCCAGCACAACGCGCACAGACATCGACGTCGGCAGAGAGAAGATCGACAAGTTTTCCTTTACCCTCGTCGCCCCACTGAGCCCCGAGCACGACGGTCACCGTCATTAGGGCTGCTCAATTTAGTTCCAAATGACCCGAAGGAAAAATTTGGTCTAGAGCAATTGCAACGAGACGCTTACGTAATATAGGAGGCTGCACACCTTGCACGTGCCGCCCGTGATTCCATCTTAGGACGTAGACGGGACGACTCCTTTCATTGCCGTTATTCCTTCGTAACGCGTGCAGCCGTGCTTTACAATGCAACCAATGCTGCGCCCTCGCGGACAATAAAAGGGCACCAAAAAAAGTAATCCTGCCCTTTTTACGTGCCCTTTCGAAGGATTTAAGGAGTTTTCATTGGTATCTGGCTCAAATACATTGCTTGGCTCTCGCTTGCATGTCAAGTATTGTGGGTATATTGTTTTGGAAAACTTAGCAAAATGGTTAGAATGCAATTTCTAATGACATAAACTGATATGTTATGCCACATACTTCAGATGCTCTTACTACTCCAAAATTTGCATTTTTCATTATGGGAGCCCTGAAGTGACTGACCACAGGTCAGATGTGGCAGGGGCTCCCATAGTCACTATGATAAAGCATTACTTGAAATCAATAATGAAGCAACCAATGCCTAAGCATAGGTATACTGCTAGTAGTTCATTAAATACAACAGAGACATATTTTTTACTAATGCCATTATGAACATGGTCTCCAGTTATGTCACAGACTTTCAAAGTGTCTATCTAATTGGCAGTGGTTTGGACTGTTGTCCAAGCAAGGCACTCAAGAGCATCTTTGGCACAATGCAGTGTCCCAGTGGCTTTTTGTGTTGAGGGACCTAATGACTGAGAATCAGGAGTTCAACTGCTAACTGGTACTGGGACTTATACACGCTATAGTCCTACTGAGACTAAGGTT
>NW_012133402.1:34453-51009 GCF_000313525.1 Fibroporia radiculosa | reverse complement strand
TATCAGTGTAGGACAATAGCGTGTATAAGTCCCAGTACCAGTTAACAATTAAACTCCTATTCCTCAGTCATTAGGTTGCTTAACAGGGACAGTCCTTAGTAATAGACTCAGTTGTCTATTCAGTCTTAGTCTGAAGCACTGCTTCAACCAGTATATGCTCTCAAACCACTGTCAGTTACAGTGGCTCAGTCTACAAGTCTAAGTACTAGTATAACATGTCAGCATTATGCATAGCAGTATCATTGTCAGTAGTAAGTCATAAGTCAAACTCCTGATCCTCAGTCGTCAGGTCCCTTAACAGGTATAGTCTGATGAGACTAAAATCAATTGCCTGGGCTCAGATGGAAGAAATGGGTGTGGAAAAAACCAGGAGAAGGGCTCAGTAACAGGTTGATAGAGGGAACTCTTAAGTTTGGAGGGGGAAACTTGATCATATGGGGTTGTATAGGCTGGGATGGAGTGGGGAGTGGGGAATACATGCAAGATTGAGAGAAATATGGATGCTGACCTCTATGTGAGCATTTTGGATGATGAACTTCTGGCAAGTGTAGAGTATTGGGAGATTTCTGTAGAGAATATGGTGTTTCAGCAGGACAATAACCCCAAGCACACTAGCAAGAAGGCCAAGGAGTGGCTAGAAGACAATGCAGTTAGTACTATGATATGGCCTCCACAGTCTCCAGACCTAACCCCCATTGAACATCTCTAGAGTCATCTCAAAAGAATGTCAGGAGGATATGAGGAGTCATCTAGGGGAATTGGAGAATTGTAAGAAAGAGTAGAGAAGGAGTAAGAGCAAATTCCTGCCTCTGTCTGTCAGGACTTAATTAGGAGTATGCCTAGAAGGGTTGAGGCAGGTTTGACAGCAAAAGGAGGGTATACAAGGTACTAGAAATGTCACTTTCTGTAGTCAAATATACAGGGGACAAAACTATTGCAATGGGTTTAGGGTAAAGATTCATCAATAACTTGGTCAATACCTAATAAAATCATGTGTTTGTGGGGTCTGTTGTATAGCCCAGATCTTAGGCCTTCCAATGGTACCCATAGGTACTATATTATGATGGCTGGTTCATTAGATATAGGCCTAGCAACACAACTATTGCAAATATTACAACACTTTTGTCCCCTAGTATACTACATAGAGACATCAGCAATAGAACCTAGGTGTTCTCTACCTGCTTAACTCAGTCTGCACTCTCTAACTTCCCCTGCTAGGGAAGCTCAGCCTTAGTTGAACACAAACTCAAGTACAAGTCCTCAGTCTAGGACTTGGGCATCATAGCCTTAGGATGCAACCAGTCTGGTGGAACTCCTGATCCTCCATCATTCCAGGTCCCTTAACACTTAGTAAGTAGAAGTAAGCAAAGTGGGTCAGTGAGAATGATAAGTAATCATGAGAAGGGTGAGTAAGCATAGGAGTAGGTGTGGGGCATGTGAGAATAAGAGGATAAATATAGTCCATAGCCTATGTCAGCAAGAGATAATAAAGAAAGAGGACAAGAATTGCCAAGTCATAGTAATACATCAAGATAGTAAAGAAAAAGAAATAGCACTGCATACAAGTGATGTAACACATATAGCCTGTGGCCACTGATTTACTCAGGTGGCAGAATATAATTAGCCACATACCTCTGATTTTCTGAAAGCTGATAATCACAATAATTCTAAGGTAGATATTTGTTTCTAGGATTATATTCTAAGGTAATTCTAGATCCTCTTTTTCACATTTTCCTGATGACTGAAGCCACATTTTCAGTTACTTAGCATGCAAGTTTGACTAGAGCTGACTACATCTGACTTCACTATGACTATAATAAGGGCCATGGAAGCCCCCCATTCAGGTAACTCTGGGATCGAAGCTCATAGGGGGCTTTCCGGGGTCCTTCCCAGACGTGTCGACGACCCGAAGGACGAGACTATGATGGAGCTGTCGCACGATTCTGATCATGGCCCATCAATGTGCCGACGGCGACGATCTCTCATCATTCAGTCGCTGTTAAGCTCTCTCCAAGAATTGCTCTTACGCGCGCCTTGCGAAAGCCAGCTCTTTTTCTACAATCGCAACGATGGCTCGTCCTGGACTTGCCCTCGCGAAATCCCCCAACACTAGTTTGAATACTCTTAGTGATCTCAACCATGACTGTCGTTTCTCAGCCTCGTTGTTCTTTGTCAACGAGCCATCTGGGTGTCGAGCGGGATGTCCGTGGAAGCTTGGTACGTTGCTAGTTTGTACTACTGTTGCAGGCGCGGAGATTGCGGAGGCTGTGATCAGCTGAGAGGGATGCGGGAGGGTCTTGTAGGATTTTGTCTGAAGTGTGTCGGGCGGCGGTCTACTTTTGTTCACAAAAAGGGCCAAACCAGGACAAGCGGCAGAATTGGGCGGCGGATCGTCCTAGTATGGAGATGAGATGCCCATACGTGGCCGCGAGAATGCTCAGGCACATTTTGAAACGGGGCCCCGCCGCGGCGATGCGCCCGCCACCCGCACACTTTCCCGCCCCGGAACCGGGTCAGGGGTCGGCCTCTCAGTCCGCTCCCCGCCCGCTCTTTCTTTTCCTCTCCGCTTTCCCCGTCTGTCTCGTCCTCACCAGCTTTCTCTCCGTACTCACTACCTTCCAGCCCTCGAGCGTATTTTTTCGAGCGTCCCCTTGTGGGTCCACTGGCACCACGCCTCTTGCCTCTCTAGAGCTCCACTCCGTACGTTCCAATCAAAAGAGAAAAATTTGCCCAACGCTAATGTCCTCACCGTGCGCAGGGTCTCCCCGCACGCTCGCTTGAACACTTCAATTGCGATCTTTCCGTGACATCTCCACGTTCACCTTTCTGTATCACTAATTTTCTCGACCGACTAATGCACGCTCCCCATGTCCCTCCTTCTGTTGCTAATGGACATTCGGTCCCATACACTATAAGTAGCAATCCCCCCAATCCAAAGCCGACCTTTAGGGCCGGAGATTGGATGTAAGCATTTTCTTCTCTAGTAAGTGATATGCCCAAAGCGCTCAATTTTCGTCGTGGTCCAGCTGTATAGCGCCATCGTGCGCAGCGCATAACTTTGGGTGTGTAGCTGGCGACTTTGGCGATTAAAACTACTGACACTGACATACCACCCCGCCTCGCCTTCATACACCGATCGACGCGCAATTTACAGAAGGAATCCCACGTGTATTGGATGTGGGAGACCCCGTGTGGATGATACGCAGTCTTTCCTCCTCCCTTCTCTATCGTTAAGTTCCCCGCCAACAACTACGATGTCTCCCCGGTTTGTCGCGCATCCCAACGACAATATGGCTCGCTCTCCTTATGGCACTTCGAACATCCATCGTCTGCGCACCAACAGTTCCCCGAGCTGCTTGCCTACTACCTCTGATGCGCAGGTGTCACATGCAGAGTCCAAGTCGAATACGTACCCACTTCTCACACCCTCTGGCCGAGCCTTGAGTGTCGGCGGTCGCGTCCAGAATGTTTCAGGTGACCCGCTCTCCCCGTGCATTATGTATTGGCCGGACAACGAACCGCTTCCGGAGCAGGGTCAGATTCGTCCGTCTGGTTCTGTCGTCATAACTGTAAGTAGTTGCAATATGGAGGGCACTCTACATGATCCTACATTTCATTGGTTTATTTTCACAGTATCCGCCTATCATTAATACCGGAAACAAGGGGGCTGCAGAAAAGCAGCCGGGCGATTGGATTTGCCATAAGTGCCATTACCTCAATTGGCGTCGCCGAAAGGTTTGCCAGACATGTTTCCCCTGTGGGTATCGGTTCATCATACGCGCGTATGCCTCAACTGACGGCATAATGTAGATGCAGAAGGCAACGGCGATTCTATATCTACAGCTGTTCAGGCTGAGCGAATTGCCCTACTTGAGAATGTTCTCGCGTCCCAGTTCGAGCGGACCATGAAGCCCGACCAGTGGAGTCCTGTCCTAATGCCTCGCGAGGTCCCAGCTCCTATGAGCTCACGTAAGCCGAGCTCTCCCGTGTCGCCCATGTCGCCTATGTCCCCCATGCTGCCTCCGTCCTTCTGGGCAGCCAACCTGCACCGCCGCGCATCCCTTGGGACGGGAGCCCAGGATCACACCATCTACCAGACTACAGACCACGATGTGCGGTCTCCGGTCTCGAACGCTCCCCAGCCCCCGGTCCCCACGACGCCGACGACCCCGCTGCTTCCGTCCTTCTTGCAGGACATCGTCCAGCCGCCGTCGCTTTCGCCCTCAACGTCTACGTCCTCCGCCGAGCTATCGCTAGAAGATCTTGACGACGCGACGCTGCGCTCTTCTCGCTTGGATGGCTACGGAGTTAATCGACCTTACAGTGGCAGCACGTCCTCGTTCTCCCTCCACGGAATCAACAGCATTTGGAAGTTTGATGGGGAAGAAAGCAAGGCGCTCTCTGCGACGCCCGCCAATGCCCGCCCGGCGGCATTCATGAAACAAGCGTGATTGTGATCTTTGAAATGGCAAAGTAAACTGTGCGTAAATGGCCCTGTTCTTGGCGACGTCGCCGCTCATCCTTGCGCAGAATATGTGTCAAAATAATGCAGCTGGTTTCTGCGGTGTATTTTTTTCTCCTCGTGTTGTAGAAGCAAACTTAGGATACATTACCGCGGTGGAAGGCTAAAGGACAATGTATCGCTGGAAATATCTTGACACCGATGTATCTGCTATGTACGGCGAGTCGATATACATTAGTTGTCCCTCTAGCGATGGATCGGGAGTAATGCGCCCGACTCCCATGGTCCCAACTATACAATTCTGTTTTTAATAATGTATTGTCGGTTGCTCACTGAAAGAAGCATGGCTAAATTAATTTTCTGGCGCTCCAAGTCGCGGAATATATCGCAGACGCGCAACCTCGAGGCAGTCCAATTGAGTAATGGTGATTCTATGAATGCTACAACAGAAAAAGTACAACATGCAGTCACTTCCTCAGTAATCCAAGTGCTACAATGGGCCAAATTATTCTTTGCGAAGCTTACGAGGCGTTGAGCACGCGCTGGAATGCGGCAGGCTTCTTGAGCCCAGCCTCGATGAAGTTCATGCGTCGTTGGCGCACCGCCTAGCGCCGATGTGAGCGCAGGGTATTGCACGGTGTGAGCTAAGACGCACCTGGTTCAGCTTGTCGAGCATCGTAACGGTGGTTTGCCAGTCGACGCAGGCGTCGGTGATGGAGACACCGTGCTTGAGCGCGGATGGGCCCTCGGGGGGCACGTCCTGGCGACCAGCGTTGATGTGAGACTCAATCATCACCCCGGTGATGTGCTTCTCGCCCGCAACGAGCTGCTCGCAGATGTCGTCAATGACCTTTGTCTGGTTCTCGTGGTTCTTTTGTGAGTTGCCGTCTGCATAGCGACCATTAAGCCATACGCGGCGGGGCACGACGTAGAGCGCACTCACGACTGCAGTCCACCATGATGGACGGGTGGTTCTGGGGACGAGCCTTCTCAATCCCAGACGCCGCCGCCTTGATGTGGTCGGACGCGTAGTTGGGGCCCTTTGTGCCACCGCGAAGGATAACGTGCACGTCCTGAGGAAGCGGTTGGCATGCTGCACTGAGATCCGCCGTGGGCTGCTTACCTGGTTCCCGCGTGTCTTGACAATAGCAGCCAACCCCTGTTCGGTGACACCCATGAACGCATGCGGGTTCGAACTCGCCCGCATGGCGTCAACCGCTACGGTTACCTGTGCAGGAAACGGTCAATAATTGTCCATATTGCCTGTAGGTGGTAGGGAAACCCACACTACCGTCTGTGCCGTTCTTGAATCCGATGGGGAACGACACACCGGACGCAAGCTCACGGTGCAGCTGGGACTCGGTGGTACGAGCACCAATGGCTCCCCAGGAGATCAAATCAGAAATGTACTGAGGCGAGATGGTATCCAGCAACTCGGAACCCACGGGAACTCCAATGTGCGTCAAGTCGCAGAGCAGTTGGCGAGCGAGGCGGAGACCTTTGTTGATTTGGAAGGAGCCATCGATGTCGGGGTCATTGATCAAGCCCTTCCAGCCAACAGTCGTGCGGGGTTTCTGTGGACGGAGATTCGAGTCAGAACGCACGGGAGGTCATGATGGGACGGAGGCCCTTACTTCGCTGTAGGCGACATGAATGAGCGATGAGCCGCGGAAGTCAGAGACACCAGTTCACTCACAAGTAAGCTCTCATAACGATGTGTAGGTTAGTCCACTCTGGGATTTTCTCCTTCAGCAGCTGGGCGTACTCCATCGCCTGGGCTGGCGAGTGGATCGAGCAAGGGCCTACAATCACCAATACCCTGTCGTCTTGTCCAGCCAAAATTCGCGCGGCGGCGAAACGTGCGGCAGCGATGGTCTTTTGAGACTCTGGGCTGGATTGGATCTCATGGCGGAGCAACGACGGCTGCACCAGAGGGTCGTACTGAGGGCACGGTGAGCACGATCACTGCAATCGAGACAAGAAACATACCCCGATGACACGACGATCCTGGATATACCTCTGGATTTTCTCCGTATCGTCCGGGATGGGAGTAATAACGTTCGTGTTTCTGAACATGGTTCTGTAATGTACGAGAGGGAAAAAGTGAGTAGGTGCTCGCTGGTGGAGGAGAGTGGGTCAGGATCGAGGTGGTGTTGACTCGAAGTTTTCTACCCGTCTTTATATACAGCCAGCAACAGCGAGCGGCATGGGACGAGTTGATGAGAAGGAGAGAGGTGGTCGAGTCATGCCGCTGATTGACCGTGCAGTCCGGAGCGCACGTTGAGGACAGCCCGGGCAGTCTCCGCGGGCGACCGGCTAGACCCTCTCCTCGACTCAGCTGCCACCTCCCCGGGCTACACACGTTGTTCGTCTCGTCTGCCGCGCCCGGCTGCGACTGAATCACACCTCGCAATGCAGACCCTACGAGTCTCCCTCGCTCCCTCCCCGGGGTTCTGCATCAAATCTGTCTCGCTACAGGACGCCGTGTGCAAAATCACTCCTCCCCCTCCGCCCGCGTCTTCCAAACTAGAGGGTCCCTCTGTTATTCATGCCGTCCCCATCCCAAAAGGAGCCAAGATCTTTGTGAACATTGCCTGGGACCGCAATGTCCCTCCTCCGCCGGAGGGATCAGAAGACGTAATTCAGAGAGCGATGCTGGGGGAAGACCCAAGCGACGGCAATGACCAGGACTGGTTTGTCCCTGTGGTTGTCTCCGAGCCACGGGAAGATCGAGACAAAGGTTCGTCATGAGAGAATCCGCTTGAAGACCATGACAACGGTGGGGACCATCCCCGCTCCTCAGTGTTAACCAACCCTGCAGAATGTCATCTAATACATCCATGTGTCATCTTCAGCCGGCAAACCGTCTGTCGTGTTTGACTGCGTGTATAATTCCACATTGAAGTCGCGCGCATTAAAAGATCCCGAGTTCAAAACGTTCCTCATCGGTAAGTTTTACTCGTCCTACACGAGTGAGTTGATGTCATGGTGTTACCCCTCCACATCAACAGAGCTAGCGTTCCAGCGGATCGAAGCCCAGCATGGTGTACTGCTTTCGCGGCAAATTGGGACTCCCAATATCAGATCCAAAGGCGAGCTGCTTTCCCGAACCGTGTTGATCCCTGCTGCGCTCTTTCCGGAGAACAGTCCAGCCCGCAAGACTTCCGACTCCAAGGCTGAAAGTGTAGCGCGCAAACTCATCGAAGAGGTTGATCCGCGGCCGACTCCCCCGCAGAAATCAACCAAGGACAAGCCTGATGGGCAAGACGAATACCCCACTGCGGCTACTCCGGGCCCAACATCCCTACCCAGTCCTGACTTTTTGTGGTCGAGAGGAATTGAAGGAGTGCATATATATGTCCTAGTTCCCAAGCTTGTTCGTGGAGCTGATCCATCATTCGTGATTTGACTCTCCCTCACTATTATCTCTAGACACATTCGCGCGTTCAATCCGCAACGCTGGACATTGAGCCTCGGCGAATCATTTTTCACGTACCCGACCTCTACGCGCTCGACCTGAACCTCGACATGTCCGACGCTGAAATCGGACAAAACGCACAGCTCTCGGAAAAGACTGTGGACCAGGCACTTACTCTGAAAAGACAGCGAGAATTTGATGTGGATCGTGCCCGCGCGCAATGGAACGTAGCAGAAGGACAGCTTATCATACATGTATAGTCAGGTTGCACGTTCTGAGTGTTCTAGCGGCTGTATGAATACATGAAGATATCTAGGATGCATAGATCTTTTCGCATATTGGAGAACGTAGCTGAGATGTCGAACTGCACTCAAGTCACAACTACGATGGAGATCAGAAGCTATCAGTGGGCGCTATATACTACAATAACAAGTGAACAACGGATCCACAAATTGAATCATAATGATAGTGTCCATGGCCTTATGCCGACATACAATAATCATGGATTATGAGCCCGCCTTACCCAATAGTGCATAGCCACTTCCTTGAGGGCCATACAGCTATAGCAGACACATCAGTCTGATCATCCAAAGGGCGTGTAATGTGGCAACGGACCTTGCTGTAGCATCGGTGACAAAAGGGGTTTCCATCCCTCTCCGTAAGGCGGGTGGAGTCGAGATGAGTGTTGCACTCAGTGCACCGCAAGCACCCTTTATGATACGTCTTGCCGATCGCTTTTGCCTGCTCTGCAAAAAAAACAGTCTTCCCGCACTTCGGACATACCGGCGTACCCCCTCCCCACTGCCTCCCCGTCATAGCAGGCGCCATCGGACTAGCGTTGCCGCCGGACAGTGCCATCCCATATCGCGTTCCTGTGCTAGTGGGAACGAGCGATGAGTACATCGGAACTCCAGTATCGGAAGGGTACACAGGTGCGGGCGGCTCCGGAACAGCCGCACTCTCTCCTTCACTAGGCATATCTTTGTCACTAGTGACATCGCTGTTGAACCGGTTCCGTACGGGACTTAAGGGCACAGTCCGCGGAAGGCCACCTGCGCCGCGACCTGTGTGCGTCGAAGTTGTGCCTAGTCCGTTCGTTTGAAAATTTAGTCCTCCATTCATATCTTGCACCTCGTCCTGTTCGTCTAGGGCGCTCTCGATAGATCGTGATCGGTCCGGTGCGGACCCACGAGTGGGGCTAAGCGTTCGTGTCGGTCTTAGCATTGGAGGCGCAGGAGAGGACGCCATGAAGGGGGTTTTATCGATGGATCCGCCGCCAGTCGCATGCCGTCTCATAGGCAGCGGAGGCGCATTATTGCTAGATGCACGAGCGGGTGGCGAAGCAGCGCGACCGAATGTAGCCGCACGATTAGGAGATACGGGCGGAGATATTGAGGAGACAAAAATCTCGTCGCGGTTGGGTAAATTCGCCAAACGCAGGTCTCTCGTCCCGAAAAGCTTGATATGGCAGTTCTTGCTGCACGCTGAATGTGAGTCAACTCGATACGAAACAAAGGGTTGATACATACCAATAGGGCTAATGTGCGGAATAAGATGGGAGATTGTACTTCAAGCGAAATGCTGTTGCTCACCTCCTGGTCGTGCTCAACTAGGTTGTAGGAATCTAAGCGCTTCCCGCACGATGTGCATGTCAAGCATGGCTAGTCGGGTGAGGTCATTGTTACGCCATGGAGGTATGAGAAGATGCAGAAGCTCACTTTATGATACAGCTAGTATAGAAAAGCAGTCAATGGTGTTGTAAGCTGAACCTAAATCGCTAATACTCACTTTGCGACCCGGGCCCATAATCTTAATGACTTTCTGAGTATATGCAGATCAGAAGGAATAAAATAGTAAGCACCTGCTCTGCAGCATATACCGCTTTGTTGCATCTTGGGCAAATGGGTGTCCCACCAAAAGGATGCATAACGACGATGGTGTTGTCGAGAGTGGCGACCGTGACGCTGTGCGCCGAGTTACCTCAGCCTGGGGCCCAGCACTAGATGAGGTAGGGTTACATAAGAGGGCCCGGGGCGGAGATTACCGGATTCTCCCACGAATGGTTCGGAGATGGAAAATTGATGAAGATGGCATTTTTCCGGTGAACGTTAGCAGCGCCCGTTTCCTCCTCAACCTCTTCTCGCTCTAGACAACCCCTCCCTCCCTTCCCACTTTCTACGACTCCATCATGTCTGACGACGAGCAGCACAACCACAACTTCGAGCAGGTTCGCCTCTCCCCTCATGCATTAGGGGTCCTGTGCTCACCGTCGCAACGGCAACCTTGAACAGGCCAGTGCTGGGGCCTCCGCCACCTTCCCCATGCAATGTTCTGCTCTCCGCAAGAACGGGCACGTCGTCATAAAAGGTTGCAAGGATCTTCTCGAGGTCTGATCGTCGCTTATGGGTGCGCCCAGGTCGTCCCTGCAAGATCGTAGAGATGTCCACTTCCAAGACTGGCAAGCACGGTCACGCTAAGGTTCACTTGGTCGCCATCGATGTAAGGATTAATTCTGCTACGTGTCAAGCTTATGCCTAACACTTCGTTAGATATTCACCGGCAAAAAACTCGTGCGTACCGCTGTGTCATCCATCGTAGGACACTTCTGATGCTTGTCTCGTTCTCCAGGAAGATATCTGTCCCTCCACTCACAACATGGATGTCCCCAATGTCTTTAGGAATGAGTACCAGCTGGTGTGTTCGGTCCTAGTTCATCTGGCCTGCTTGCTCATCTGTTACAACACGTATCAGGTCAACATCGATGATGGCTTCTTGAATCTGATGACTGCTGATGGCACTGCTAAGGATGATGTCCGAGTTCCCGAGGGTGAACTTGGTGACCAGATCTCTGGTGGATTTGATGAGGGCAAAGATTTACTTGTCACAATTGTCAGTGCTATGGGCGAGGAGCAGGTGAGTCGCTTTCATCTATAATGTTATGCCTAACACCGATGGCATGATCGGCAGGCTATTTCTTTCAAGGAGGCTCCCAAAGGCTCTTAGTTATATGTAAGCTGTTGTTTCTCGAGTTCTCGAGTCTCTGTCTGACGCTTTGTTTCAGGTAGCGTTTATACTGTTCATCTGGGTCGTATATCTCTATCCGTCGGTTGCCCACCCGCTATTGTCTCTATTAAGCATCAACCCATCGTAGCAGTACCTATCCGTCGTGCATGTACAATGTGATGTTAGTATTCGTCCATGTACCTCATTCCTTTTGTTAGCGTTTAGACAATGCAGTTGCGGATATCATCGAACATGAGTGATTTAGAGACAGAAAGAGCTTAGAATACACAGACAACGCCAGCTGCAGAAATCATTCAAGAGTAAGGCTACACTTGTGTCATTGAACTGGGAATTGCACTACAAGATGCCAATCATACGATCTATATAATGAATGTATGACTAAGATGACTGCACCCTACATGGTATTGATCACATAGACGCTACCGCAGGCAAGGACTAAGGCCATGAACACGGTGAAAACCGTAGCAGGGACACCAAGTCGTTGTTCAAATGGACCATCCCAATCCGTAGGAAGAGTCAAGGTGATCTCTGAAGTGGGAACAGTGACATTGACGGCATCAAGACAGGCGGTCTGGTAGGCTAGACGGGGATGAATCTCGGACCAGAATCTCGTAAGAGCAACACCTACCGGTCAGCGCAGTGGCAGAGCCAGCCCTGGGATCTACCATTGGCAAATTCTGGGCGATCAACTCATCGAACATACATTGCTCGCAGGCCGTAATGAGAGTAACCGTCGCGCTATCGCAGAGGCAGGTGTTGCTTGTACCGCATGCCTACGACGTGAATCGTCAACAACCATATATACCGGCGCATGCGACAGGGTAAATCACCTGAATAGCTTTGTTGGCCGGAGAACATTGTGTTTGACACTACATTGCAGAACACAATATTAGCGGGATCGCAGGGGCGATGCATGGAAAACACAGACAGCATTCGTTAAGTTGGCGTCGTTGACTGTAAGGAACTGGCTGGCGGGGACAGTCCCCACGGACCCACCGACACTGATGTTTAAAGCAAGTGCTAGAAAGAGAATGGCATCGTTGGAGATGGGAGATGCAGCGCAAGAGGCTCAGCCGTACCTCGACTTGCGAGCAAGGTGACCAGCAAGAAGGTAAAGCTCAGGAACGAACGCATGGCGAGAACGACAGCGGCAATGATTGACGAGGAGCGGAAACCTGAGCAAGCCAAAGCCCTACCGGAGGAGCAGAATGAGAAGAGAGGATGAAGATGAAGATGAAAGTGAAACCCGCGACGGGTCACAGCTACTGCCTTTTGTCGCCCCTGCTGAGTGCCATAGTGACGAGTATCACTGATCCGAAGTCCAGCCTGCCACACGTCACACATCATACAAAGCTCTGGCCGCACAGGAGTAGCCTCCAGGGTATTTACACACAAGCACGTAGCGATTATCACGAATCATGCACAATAATACGACCGAGAGCAAATATGACGACAAATCCTGTTCAGCCTGTAATGTCCCGATCCACTCAGCCTTTCTCACCCCGACCTCTCACTGATGGTAAGTTGATGTTCACCCCTGTCTGCACGCTACTCACCCTGCCCCTTCGTACCACAAGCGGTTCATGGCAACGCTTCTGCTCGAAATCCCACGTCGCATAAAGGCGCGCATCAGGAAGCGATTTTGCTGGCACATCAACCTCCTTGCCATTCGTGAGGCCTCCATCTTTGCCCTTCGTCGTAACTGCTGGAGCTGGCGGTGTAGACGCGTTCGTGTTCCATGGCGCACTCACTCCAGGTCCGTATGTGAGTTTTTGAGACCCCCGTTGTAGAATTGGCGGATGTGCTAGACGAGTGGTACGATTATAAACAGAGCCCTGCATTGAATTTGTAGGTCAGCATTATGATTGGCTCGCATAAGAACGGAACTCGATGCTTACAGGGAGGACCTGGCGAGCCAGACCAGGAAGTCGAGATACTTGTTGACTGAGCAGTGGCGTAACACGCTCAGATGAGACAACTGGTTTTGGAGGCACCGAGGGTAAATTCGACTTTCGGTCTTTGTCCAAATCCGCTTCCTTGCCATCAGGCGTTGGTGGCAACTTGGATATTGGAACCGGATATGTTGGCCCCATTGCAGTGACGCGCGGAGCACTGGGTACGACACTGGAAAATACAGTCGGTGCTGGGTCCCAGCGGGGACGTACTTCAGCCTCAGAGAGATAGGCTAACGCCACCTTGTAGCGGGAGGGATTGACAGAAGTCACATTGGGGGGCGGTGGATGCGTCAAGACATGGTGATAGGCTCCTAATAGTGCGGGCTGAACAAGAGGCAGAGGCAATGGCGGCTGCAATTGACCAGCTAGTTCATGAGTATCAGAGGGAGGCGAAGGAAGGTGTTGCGATGGCTGTGATGCAAGTAACGACTGCGAATAAGGAATTGGTGTAAGATAATCTGCCGATGATGTGGATGCGGCAATTGGAGGAGGAGGGGTCGTGGGTCGTTCAAGCTTGACTACATTCGAGGGAAGAGGAATATCTTGCGGAGGAGTAGGAGAATGTCGCGGGGAGTCTGTGGGGAATGGAGGAAAGTGGTCGGGTATGTAAGAAGGTGGCCTCCATTTCGCTGTACGCTGTCGTTTACGGGGTGGTGTAGAGGGGTTAGAAATAGGTGACAGTGGCAGAGGTGGGGATACCGGTGGTGGTGCATTGAGATTATCCTGTCTGCTTCTCAGCCATGCCGACTCTTCAGAAGCGGAAACATCTACATCCATTCCATCAAGGGTGCCCTGGAGCCCTTCCCCTAGGAGACCTTCCTCTTCGAGTTCACTAGCCTCTTCGTCGCTGTCGTACTCAGATGAAAACGGACTTGGAACACGCGCGTATACAAGTGAGATAGCATCGTCACGATCCTCCTTTAGACCATATTGAAGGGAAGCTGGGACAGACAAGAAAGTGAAAACGAGCAGTGCGCAAAGCACGACTCGACTGACCCTTGAATTCATTCAAGTCTTCTACTCTCCTCGCGGAACGGGTGTTGTAACGCGCTAGATCCCTCCCTTCCACTGCACAATATTCACTCAGCTCATCCACACCAACACCTAGCTCATCCAGAGCGGACACCGCGTCCCTGAGACTCAGACTCAACCTCCCTGCGTGTTCCGCGTATTTTGCACATGTTGTGGTCAAGAGCGCGAGATAACGAGAAAGGAGGTCGGTTAAGACGAGTGTCGCCTGAGTAGAGGAGCGAGAGAAGCTGTGAGCATGAAGAGTTTCGTGAGTGACGGACTCGAGCAGTTTCTTCGCTCCTCCGTCCATGAGCTTTGGGTTGAGTTGGCGACGACAGTATGGTGGCGGTTGGAGATCTAGGGATCGAGCGCCGTCTCAATATTTTCCCGCTCAGCGGCATGCTAGCACCCTCGATCGTCTGAATAGCGACTTGTTGTTTCTTCTCCGCTTTCGTCATCATGTGTGGCCGCTACTCCCTGGGTGTTCCGGTCAGTAGTGTGAATTTCCCAAGAGTTTATTACAATTAATGCCTCGCAGCATGCCGAGGTACAACAATTACATGGATACAATGTTCATGTCGGTGAATGGGTCGGACAAGATGACTTTGTACCCAGGTGCGCCCACGCACTGTCCCTCGTCTAACCAACTCACATCTACTGTAGACACAATATTGCACCTCGTTCTCAGGCGCCTGTTTTACGTCGAAGGGAGCCCAATGAACTCGAAGAAGCCGGAGAGGATACCTCGTCTGCCCCCTTGATTCTCCAAACTATGAAATGGGGACTCGTTCCTCATTGGTCAAAACACGAGGACAAGTCCATGAATACGACAAATGCTCGATCTGAGAACCTTGTCGAGCGTGGTGGTATGTGGGCAAGCATTAAGGGCAGAAAGCGTTGCGCTGTTGTATGTGAGGGGTAAGTAAGACTCATATACCCCTGTTGGATTTTGTGGCATATGCTTGTCCACCAGGTATTTTGAATGGTTAAAGAAGGGGAAGAACCGTTTTCCCCATTTTACAAAGCACAAAAGTGGCAACTTGATGCTCCTTGCTGGTCTTTACGACCGCGCGGTACTTGAAGGTACCGTCGTTGATCTTCATCGTTCCAGGCATCGCTCAAGAAGCTTAGATGAGACGCGCGCTCTATGGACGTTCACGATTGTCACCACCGTTGCTAACAAAGAGTTTGAATGGCTGCATGATCGGCAGCCCGTGATCTTATCGACTCTCGGGGCTCTGAACACATGGCTTGATACTTCGTCGTTACAATGGACGCCTGCCTTGACAAAACTTGTGGACCCTTATAACGACTCCAATTCGCCCTTGCTATGGTAAGCTATTGGGATCTGAATAGGTACCTCTTGCTCATTTTACCAGTTATCAGGTACCTAAGGAAGTCGGCAAGGTTGGGACCGAGTCGCCCACCTTCGTGCAACCCATCTCAGAACGGAAGGATGGTATACAGGCCATGTTTGCGAAACAGAAGGATACATCAAGTCAAGTCTCGCGAAAGCGGCGTAGGGGCGAGAAGCCACCAAAGAAAAATACAGAGTCTGTGAAGGATGCGGCAGATGCAAGCTCAAGCATGCAGAAGGTCAATGTGTGGGAGGACGACTCCGAAGTGGAATATATTGGAACCACCAGGCCATCAACGCCGAAGGTCACAGCCCTACCGTCACCTTTTGTGTAATTTTTAACCCTCCGCAGCAGATTGCAGCTTCGGAGAAGCCAAATATCGATGGTGATGGCGAGGTGTCAACTTCATCTCCCATCAAGGTAGGATCTCTGTAGTCCGAAGCTATGATTTTGAGATTTAGTGTGAATGTAGCGTCCCCGTGTAAAGGGCAGATCTGCAAAGGTAAGATTCAGTGTCATCGTTTGGCCATACAATTGGCGAATATATGCTATTAGGCAAATCTTACCCTTCGGAGTGGAGCTGCTGGTCCACCCCAGGGTTCAAACAAAATCACGTCTTTCTTTGCCAAGACTTAATATATCTTATTGCTTCACCATCAGTTGCGGAATTCGTCTGCAACAATAGCATTATGGCTAGGCGTCTCGGAGACTGGAGCCAGTGCATGGTAGTAGACATACAAAGAGACAGGTAGAGACGAGATAGACGGAGATGAGATGGATGAGAAACACAAACGAGGAAACAGAGGAACTAGAGAGCAAGATGGATTAACACAGAGAAATTAACGGGATCGTGCAATCAAGCAGAACAATGCATTAGAAGCCGAGCAAGGCCACTACTATGTGTCGCCACCGCTTCGTCAATTACTGCCAGTAGCCCTGTTGCTGCCTAGGCTGATATGAGTAGAAGTTACCGGCATCGGAACCGCCTTGGGGGTATCCTAGATGACCCTGAGGACCTTGTCCTTGCGGCTGGTGTTGTTGCGCCTGTTGATTCTGGGGGACATTAGATGCACCAGCCCCGAAGCGCTGGGCAGCGTAGAAGCTTCCCTGAGATGGCTGCTGCACGCTGCCGCGGGTCTGCGGGCCCTGACCCACTCCACCTTGACCGACGCCCACGCCAGAGCCGACGTCTTTAAGACCGGCGTTTGCACCGTACGGTTTATACGCAGCCTCAGGCGATCCACCCCCAGCGCGCTGCCCAAGAGGCCCTGAGGACGGCCCCGTCGACTGGCCGAGCCCCATGAAGCCCTGCATCCCTTGGCTTGCTG
>NW_012133402.1:0-34269 GCF_000313525.1 Fibroporia radiculosa | reverse complement strand
CGGTTGAAGGCAAACCGCCAACACTCTGTCCATGAGAGTGTCCGCCGTGGTGTTGATAGCCCGTATCATCATACGCATTTGAAGGATGTTGTTGGCCGTACAAACCCTGGCCATATGGAGATTGAGGTTGAACGGAACTTGGAGGCTGCTTCGAAGCGGGTGACGGGGCGGACTGAGGGCCAGGAGGGCCGGGCTGGAAGACGGCCGGATACTTCACGAAAGGTGGCTGCGGTACAGCATAACCGGAGTTGTATGGAGAACCAAAGTATTGGTTTTGAGGGTAAGGCTGATAGTAATAGGGCACGGGGGGTGGGTAGCCTTGTTGAGGACCCTGCCCAGCATTGGGTTGACCATGACTGACATTTTGGGATGACGGATTCAGTTGTTGCGATGGCTGCGAAGCAGATGGAGGCAAGCCGGTAGCGTTGTGCGGTTGTTGTTGACCTCCAGGCAGTCCCTTGATATCGTCATGGCCACTCAATACGTTACGATTCCCAAAGCCCGCAGGGCCGGTGTAGGAATCGTACAGATTGTGCTGATGGTGGATGAATCAATGCCGTTACCGTTACAAAACGAAGTTTTATCTGACTTACCCTTTGATTGTCATTGTAACTGTACTCATTGCCCGTAAATCCACCGAGATGGGAAGCTGGGCCTTGGTGCTGCACCTGTTGGCCGAGTTGACCAAACGCACCATATGGACTATCCTGTGATTGTCCAACAGGTGGCGTAGGCGTGTGGAAGTACGGTGCCGCTTCGGGCTGGCGGAAATAAGATTGAGCGGCTAGGCTTTGTTGCGAGGCCTGTGGGACCGACGGCGAATGCTGTGCCTGGCTCGGAACAGAGTCGAGGTGAGTAGGAAGCCCGTGTTGTATGTATTGGTGATGTTGTGAGTGAATCTGAGGCTGGGGTTGAGTCTGGGTTTGCGCCAGTTGCTGGTTGGCGAGAGACTGCTGGGGAATAGCCTGGGGCTGGTGGGAGAATTGGGACATGGAGGTAGATGCGGGCGTCGGAGAGGGGATGGTAGCCTGGCTGGGAATGGCCGACTGTGAAAGCGATGGTGGCAACGAATGTTGTGGCTGAGAGACGATCTGTGGTTGCTGCTGGGACTGTTGCTGAGACGGCGGTTGAGGTGTACCCTGCTGGAACAGCATAGGGGCTGCAGTCGACACTTGAGTCGAAGGGGTCTGAGTCGAAGGTGTAGGCACAACAGGCACATGGGTCGAAGGCGAGAGCTCGTGTGATGCCGCTGGTTGAGTCGGAGATACAGCGCTCTGCGAAGCAGGTGCTGCATCAGCGGCACTGAGCTCTTGTATACGCAAGGGAGTGATTTCAGGACTGGCAGTATTACAGGTTCAGTGTCATATTCTACGGAGGTTGTTTTGTAACCCACCTGTTACCCTCCAAATCATCGCCTCCGATGCTCAGGCTACCAAATTGCATGCCAAACTTTTCCATAGTCGTGCCATATGTAGAACTCGGCATAACGACGGGTTGATCAGTAGTCTTGAACTTCAGACTCGCGCGAGTAGGGGCAGACAGCTTAGCTTGAACTGAAGGCAGAGTCTTGGAAGGAGCCGGTGGAGTCTCAGATACGACTGCTGGCTGTTGAACCTGCGCGGGCAATGTGGAAGGGGTAGGTTCGGGAACGACTGGGGGTTCTGGTGGCGGTTGCACATTGGGTTCGATCCCATGTACTTCATTTGGAGCATCGGGTGCAACCTGCTCTTTCCACGCGTCATCAGCAGGGGGCTGCGCTGTGATTGAAGGTTCATCATCCCATGTAGGAGGTTGCACCGTCGTCGGTTCTTCCCAACCTTGATGTTCAAGCTCCGGTGATGCTTCTTCCTTCGGAAGAGTCTCAGGCGGCGCTTCTGCAGGTGCAGCAAGTATTGAAGGCGCAGACGCTGGTACAGATGTTGGTGCAGACGCGACAATAGGTGAAAGAGGCGGTGGAGCCGGCTTCTCTTGAGCCCTGGTAAATATGAACAATGTCATCGAGTGTCGGGTACAAAGAAATTACTTACCTTGCGATCTGTGCCCACGAGAGCTTTGAGGTTGCTGGGGTCTTCACAGCTTTATGTGGCGCAATGTGCTGCATTGGCGTAACAGGCGAAGCCGTACCATTGATCGCTGTATCCCCTCCCCATGTTGAGGGTGTACTTGTCCCCCAGCCTGGGGTTACAGAAGAACCAGACTCTGCATGATCAGCAGCACTCCAGCTCCCACCAGCGGCGGATCCCCAGCCAGCAGAATCTTCGGCGAGTTTAGAAACACCGCCGGTAGGGGTGCTGGGGGCGACCACATCAGAAGAAGCTACCTCGTCAGGCCGCTTGGATGAAAGCGCGTCTCCACTCTGTGAGGGCTTAGGTCTGTGGCCATTGGCCTCTTGGTGGCCACCACGAGCAAATGACCCACGGGCGGCACCGCCCCGTCCCATACCACCCCTACCACCACGTCCTCGGCCGCCACGGAACTCACCACGCTCTCCCCTTGGAGGTGCCTCTTTGCCCTGGCCATGCGCAACAGGAGGCGGTTTCTTGTCTTTCTTGCGATTGACCGAGCCCCACTGTTGGGCATGACCTGGGATTGTCCCGGGGTCAGCATGAACTGTGCAGACAAAGTGGCAGGAGATTAACCTTCACTGATCCGCGTGACAGCAAGCTCAACGTCGCCATTTACTTCATTCAGCAGTGACAAGAGGTCTTTATGAAAAGGGATGTCAGTATGAATGCAGAAACAGGCGAGGACGCCCATACCTTCGTTTGACCACGCTGGGAAGAGTTCTTGCAATTGTTGCGCCTTTGGGCGTAATTTGTCAATCGGAGCATCCTGAGCGGGCTGGGATCTGCGAAAGTCGGCGGATTTATACATCAGGAGGGGAGGGGAGGGGAGGGGAGGAACTTTCGTTTTTTTGCACTTGGCCGTGACGAGGAAAACGAGAAGGCGTTGCGAAGACGCGGAGGGTGGCGAGACCTGTCTTAGCGGCACAAAATAAATAAATAATGGCGAATTTGAGTAGTGCAGTGGCGGAGAGGCGCCCATCAATCATTGCCTAGTTACTTCTCATTCCGCCAGTCCGCCTGCTGAAGCCCCCTTTGTCTGTCTCTCGCACCGCTTTCTGTCTTATTCTCCTCCCAGGCCCGTCCAGCCCAATGCCCCCTACAAAGAAGGGCCGGCCCCCGCAGCTCACTCTCGAGCTCAGCGCCGTCAAGCGGCCAGGACAGAGCAATACCATCATTGAGCTCGAGACACCCGTTGAGTTCCCCGTCGACCTCGATGACGAGGATTTGCTCCAGCTTTCGCCACCGTCCTCTGGCTCCTCAGACTCTCCCGTCAACTATCCTCCTCATCTAGAGGTGGACCCGGATGCAAATTCGGATGACATTTCCAAGGATTTTGAGGCACTGGAACGCTTGCGCCGGAGCGTCCGCCAAAACCTCCGTCTACGACCCCTCCGTTCAGCCTCGTCGTCCGTGCGTAGTTCCGCGTCGTCGTCTTTGCATACGAAGCTGTCCTCGCCTCCCTACACTCCTTGGTCGGATGCGTCCGAGCGTCGATCCCCCAGCCCTACCGATAGCATAAGCCCCGCGAGTGTCTATTTTACCCCCATCTCCGAGCTTCGAGCTACTCCTTTGAGTGCATTCCACGTAGATGGTGACAGATGGAGGCTCTCCGCTATTGAGGCGTCTCATTCGCAACCTTTACAAGGACTTGATCCTGCTGTGCTTGTTGCTCGTCTCTCCGCCCCAGCTCGCCCTTTGCTGATTGACACACGACAAGTTGGGTCATATTTGGCGAGTCGCTTGGAAAGAAGTATCAACATGGCCATTCCATCCCTCATCTTGAAGAGATGTCGCAAACCTAATGGCGGATTTCAGGATTTAGACGCCCTGCGCCAGTACATCACGACGGAAGATGGAAAACATATTTGGGATGACATGCTTAGCAGTGGGGATTGGGATGGTGACGTGATTGTATACGATGAAATTATGGACCCGAAAGACAGATCAAACACACAGGTGACGGCATGGGCCTTATTACCCGTCGTCCACCCCCTCCTAGATCATGGCGGTGCAGACTATCTCGAGGGCGGTTTCGCGGCCGCACGGCGGCATCCATACTTGAAGCAATTGATCGTTTCAGATGAAATGCCAGACAACATGTCCCGGGAGGACGACTCTGTTCAAAATAAAAAGACCGGCGGGCTGTTCCAGCTCGATATAACCTCAGCAGGTCGTCCAAGGAACTTACCCGAGGTAGAACATCCCCTCGTCTCTCCAGCACCTATCATGCCGTCCGCAATTCATTCATGGCACGTTAGTGGTGATTATGCTACTCCCTCTCCTCCTCCATCTCAGACGGGATTTTCTCGTCCTCCCCCGCCACGGAGACCAAGTATTCCAACACTCGGACGAATTGATACCTCCTCTACGGAACGTCTAAACGCTGGAATGCCTAAACTGCAAGTCCGCACGGCACCAACGAAGGCGGCCGCACTCTCTGCACCCCTTTTGCACACTAGTAATTCTTCCTCACTTCACCCTCCACCATCCTCATCTCATCTCTCCCTGAATTTCCCAAACTATTCACCACCAGGTTCTGTGGGTCTACTGTCTCCTGGTCTAAAGTCTCCAAGCGACTTTTATCCTCCACCCTCTCCATCTGTTGCGAATTACAGCATGCCGCACACTCCGACTACGCCAATGCCTCGCTCATCATCAACTGCGCGCCCTGATTCATCACAACCGCCTACAACCGAAGAGGACCCGTACCCCATATTTACCGTCTCCACTATACTCCCGAATTTCCTGTTTCTAGGTCCTGAACTCACCGCGGATGAACATGTCGAGGAGCTTCTATCGCTAGGCGTTAAGAGAATCTTGAATCTTGCTGCTGAATGTGATGACGACCATGGATTGTGTCTCCGCGAGAAGTTCGAGCGATACGTCCGAATACCTATGCGAGATACTGTCGAAGAGGATAATATTACGCGGGGGGTCCGGGATGTCTGTGACTTACTAGGTATCTGCAAGTTATTCCCATGTGGCTCCATATCTTACCTGATATCGTTCGCAGATGATGCGCGCCTGCACTCGGCTCCAACATACGTCCACTGTAAAGCGGGAAAGTCACGCTCTGTGACAGCCGTTATGGCATATCTCATACATGCCAATCACTGGACACTGTCGAAAGCGTATGCATTTGTCCTTGAGCGACGGAAAGGCATATCGCCCAACATTGGCTTTGTCTCTGAGCTCATGTCATTCGAGGAGCAGGAGCTAGGCGGTAAGTCTGTAGGGGTTGTAAAATCCGCGCCGGGCGGCGACCAGGAGAGCGAGGAAGGCGTCTCTGCGGGGTCTAATAGCGGCTCCAACTATCAGGTGGCTGCGCGAGGGAGACGCCCTCAGCATTCCCGGGAAAGTCTTCCGCCCCTGCTGACGCGAGAACATTCTTTCAACATTGTTTCTGCGCCGACCGCGGAGGACACTGCCGCACTAGGCGATTTTGGGCAGGAAATGGAGATCAAAGACGCGACAGGTCGTTACCGGCATGTTCGCAGGGCACCGGTCGATGAAGCGACGTTACAGCCTATGCGACGTGTCAGCAAAGCGGGATTGGAGAGTTCTGCATATGCATAGCCCAGGCCATTTTTTCATCGTCCATTTCGTTTATAGCATTCATCCCAGCACACTCACTCTTTCAGCACTCTCCCGCATTACTTGCTATCTTATTCTTTATTGTTGGCGCGGACAAGGATACACACCATAGCATATACACATCCACTCATTAGATAGTCTTGTGTATGAGTATTTTAACGAGCACGCAGTATATCCCACGCACAAATCCTTGATTGGGATTTTATGAATATTATACCCCGCCGTACATAATTTGACCGCCGATTACAGTCGCCATCACCTTCGTCGTCAAGATGTCCGCCAAAGGTGTCTCCAACTGCATAAAGTCTTTGTCCAAGACTACAAAGTCAGCCTTCTTCCCAGCAGTCAAGGAACCAAGTTTCTCTTCCGCAAAGGACGCGTACGCTGCGTCATAAGTCATTCCTTTCAGAGCCTGTGCTCGGGAGAGGCTCTCCGAGGGATACCTATGTTGCGTTAGATAAAATGGTACCTCTTTCAATGTGTAGACGCACCAGCCACCGGAGCCATGGGGACTATTTCCCTCCACGTCTAGCCGCGAGACAGCCGCATAAAATGTAAGGAGCGGGTTTATCCCTTCCACCGGGAAGTCGGAGCCGAGAGGCAATACGTTGTCTCGTGATGACCTACTCAGCGCAAGCAAGCATCACTCCTGGTACCTTGAGAGCCGCGTGGCGCCGAACATACCTCAGAAATGTCTGATATGCGTACGCGCCCTTGATCCTGCTGGGGCCCTGCACCGATCCGGACAACGTCAATCAGGCAGCGCCTCTAGATGTATGACGGTAAACTCACAAGTCGACTCTCCGCATACCACATGTCGCTCGTTCTAACCCAGTGGTTACTATCATGCACAGCCATGGTGAGATGAACTTACGCATGTGTGGGTTGCACGCTTGTTATAACTTTATTATATAGAAAATTATCAGCACCTCGCGGAAGGCTGCCAATATCGCCTAGGCGCTCACCCCCGAGTCTTCCAGCTCTGCCCAGGTCCTCCAGCTGCATAATCTGGGCGTGCTCAATGCGTGGCCTCCTGTTGTGTGATACGTTGTCTTGGATGAGGTCTTCGAAGATGTCTAGCACGGCCTTGTTGGCACGGTCGCCAATGCAGTGGATGTTCTATCATTGACAAGAAATATTCCGGATGAGGACATGCTTGCGAGAGATGAATGGGCAGCGCTGCACGTACAACACCCCATCCGTCATTCCAGAACCGAGACATCGTCTCGCGCAACGCTTCTTCAGTGCTACGCATTAATCCACAGGTCTCAGGTTTATCCGAATATGGCTCAAGCAGCGCAGCACCCCACGAACCCAGTGCTCCTGAATATCGGCGTTAGCAACATACCGATGATTTGATGGCTTGGAAGAGCCCTCGGATCTCAAAATACTCACCGTCGGTGAATAATTTGACGCTCTGGAGGTTAAGCTTGCCGTCTTCGCCGTAATCTTCTAGTTTCTCAAAGCGGCTTCCCCAATACTCCGCCTCTCCTTCGTGGGCCATCGCATATACCCTTATCTACGACATGTTATCAGGATATCCGTCAAGACCGGCCGTGCGAAAAATAAATCACTTTGAGTCTACCTTCTTCTGCCATTCTAAGGATAGTGCGGATCACGGAAAATAATATGTCAGCGACCGACAACTTCGGGAGAAGGACAAGAGGAACGGACCGCTTGAATACCTTCAACATTTCGATGCTGACCGCAGCATCATGCACACTTGTCAGCCCAACCGCGAGGACATCATTGATTGCCCATTCCAGATGTTCCTCCATCTCATCTTGTGTTGGCGGGGGAACAGGTACAAGGGACATAGCTGCATCGAGAAATACGCCTGGGAGCGATCACGACACAAATTAGCATCTTGCTGTCGTACTGATTCAATGAAAGTAAACTGGTCGGAAACAAAGTCACCTGTAGGGTCGCCCTTCTCATCAGTCACGACCTCACCGCCCTCTACATCAGGCCAACTTCCTCCGGGAATATTCGCCATGGTCAGCTCAAGTGCTCGTGTAGACACCCACAACGCATGGCCGTCGACTCGAGATAGAGCAAGGGAACGATTAGCGAGCAGTGCGCGAGACTCCAGATCGTCCTGTCGCAGTGAAATTATATCCCCATTGAGGAGCCGTTTGTCATAATGTCATCTCGGTCGTAAGAATCCAACTTACTTTTGTTGGAAAACCGCCTTTCCAGTCTTTCCAGCGTGTCTGATCCCACCCAAATCCCGTTATCCAATGTTCCGAGTCATCGGACGCAGTCGGATGCGATGCAGCGTAGTCTTCAATGCGGTCAAGAACATCTTATATGGTGAATCAGAAAACGTCAGAAACGCACGTAAAGCAAAGAGTCAGAAAGCTGATGGCAAGGGATGACTTCAGACAGCATACATCAAAGCCTGGGTCATATTTGAAAATCTTCCACTAGACGAATGAGACTCGGCATGTGTTCAGGCTGTCAGCATGCCTCACCCATAATATATCGCCCCTTTTATACTCTTATTCCGCGCTATATAGTGCGATTAAGTGAGAACTTGAAACGAGACATATTGACGAAATATTGTCCCGTTTCTTTATTACAGTAACAGGGACTAACTTAAATTGGGCCTTAGCGCCTCACTCGGCCATGAGTAATAATTCAAGAAAGAGATAAGGGGTAGCAAAGCTCAACGATACAAATATGTGCAGGAACCTCGAGACACCCGGACTGACATGAAATCACTCACCTTCTATAGTCTCTGCACCCTCAAGGTTGAGCTGCATCTTTTCACCGTACAACATGAGATGTGCGTGTGCATCTGTACATAAAAAGATAACACATAAGTTTCCGTGATGAGTATAAACGACATAATGATAACGAAGTGAATTGGCCAAAACGTGGCTGACTAGCGCGAGCTCCAACAGCCGATGTAGCACATATGACAGGAAGCAAACAGAAGTACGAACCTGCTAACCCAGGCACAACGATGCTTCCCATCGAAGTGTTTACAATAGTAAGTGGCTTCTTTGCCTTCGACTCGCCGCCATAGAATTTGTTGACGAGTTCGTTCTGATACATATCCCAGTAGGTATGGAGCTCATCTGCAAATAAGTAAGCAGCCAGGAAGGTAAATGGGACGACATACCCATGCTTCCAGTAGCCTGGATAGTATCTCCCTTGACCAGGATGCAGTCTACATTCAGCCGATCTTCATCCACAGTATATATCTTCCCATGCTCGGCACATAGTGCATAGGACTCCGGCAATGAGGTCAGATAAGCACGTTTATAAGCAGATTTACGGGAAGCATAGGTTGCCAGGCCGGCAAGCACAGAAGCAACTAGGACAAAGAGGACATGTCGTAAAGTCTCTTGAACGCGATTCTGTTTAGTAGCTGGCGTAGAACCTGCGGTGCTAGAGGATTCAGGAGCAGAGAGCTTTGGAAGGGTATCATTTGGATTTCCCATCGTCCTCTGCGATGTTAGCCAGAGAATGAATGAAGAAAGCGAGAGACAGCAGCTCGGGCACGCTGGTCGAGTCTCGGTGGGCTTTCGCCTCGCGTCGATCGCGACTCGCGAGTCGCGAGTCTTCGGAAACTCCGCGCATCTCGTTTGATCGGCCTGCCCGAACTTACTTAAGCTTTCCGTACTTAGAACCCAATCACCACGCCCAGACCGTTTTGCCACGCAAACATGTACTAGATCAATTCCTGGCTTGTGTCCGATTTCGTGTGTATGTACTGTAGCTCGTAGCAGAAACGACACTGTCGCAAACAACTCTTGTGGAGAACGTAGCATCCACGAACGATCAAGATTCCCTCGCCTATTTACTCACTGCGCGAGACTCGTGAAACAGGAATCTTCCCAGAAGGACTTGCTTCCTCAAATAAGACTGCGGTGAGCGCATGCATCGCAGGCACAGTGAACTCGAAGGTCGCTAGAGAGGGAACATTGCACAGGTCCTCTCGTAATACTCTCCCCAGATCAAGGAGGTCGTACGGGCCGCAGGTCGAGATCAGCACCAGCTTGTCCTCGAGCTTCGGCCCTCCACTGTCCGTGCTTGCGGTACGAAGTAGGTCCTGGAGATATTTGATCTGCCACTGACCCTTGTCCAACCCATTTCTGACAGCAAACACAACCGCTTCGGCGCCAACAACCCGCTCCAGGCTCCCTGTATCCCAGCCGTCTTCAGGTGCATAAACAATGTGGTATACTTGAACCCTGAGCGCCATGGCTGCAGAAAGCGCTTCGTATGAAGGGCCTGCCGTGTTGCGTACCAGAGACCGCACGCATCCCTGGCCGTCTTTCACTGAGAGAACGCGAGGCGTGCCTTCCGAATCATCGACCGCGAGATTGATGCTTTCCATTCGGGGGGTCAAGAGCACTACATGTCCGGTGCGACGTAGCGGGAGCACGGTCTGGCCGGGATTGAGGGGTCTAAACAGCGCCACAGAACGCGCGTATGCCTCCTTGCTCAGTTCCGCATGTTCCTTCTTCATGAACATCAACGTATCTGAGCTGAGTTCCCGAGATTGAGCTGCGAGTACGCTGTCCCAGCTGCCTGCGAAGCTATCTTTCATTCGTGCAATTCTCTCCCCGCTGGCCCGCAAGGCATCCATGTCCAACCGACCCTGTTTCACCGCCTCGTACGTGGCTTTCAGCGCGCCGAGGTGCCTATCAAATCGATGGCATACCATGACGATGTCCGCGCCAGCTTCCAAGGCACGAACTGCGCCCTCTGGCACACCTCCGTCCATTGCGCTTACTGCCTCCATTTCCAAACAATCCGTCACGACCACTCCATCATACCCCAACTTTTCTCGGAGGAGCCCCGTTGTGATCGCACGCGAGAGCGAGCAAGGGGTCTCATCTCCAGTCACGTTGGGAAGGGCCATGTGGCCGGTCATGATGCTCGCAATGGAACTGTCGCCGCCTGTGGGGGAAATGACTGCATGAAACGGGGGAAGTTCGGTAGCTGCGAGAGACTCAGACGTGGAAAGAATACGGGGAAGTCCCAGATGCGAATCGATATGCGTGTTCCCGTGCCCCGGAAAATGCTTCGCGGACGGCGCAACACCTGCAGCTGTGAGCCCTCGGGTTACTGCTTGAACATACCGAGCGACCTCATTCGGGTCTAACAGGGATCCATAAGGGTTATTTATCGTATAATCCGCTCGCATCTGCAGCCTTGGCACTTACTGTCTCCGAACGAGCGAACGCCTGCATCGCATTCATGAGACATAATATATACGCCATTGAGCCACCACTGACCTATGACAGGATTACGAGGGTCGGAATTCACATCCGCTACCGGACTAAAACTGCCTAGATCATGAGTGACCAGATATTTCATACAGGTGTACAAGACTTACGCCCAATTGATGCCAGCTAATTTCAATTCCTTGCCCGTGGCAGAAGAGACTCTTTCCGCTAGATCTACAGAGCCTGTCGCAGCAAGAGCCATGGCGCCTGGGCTGCAGCATATGTCGGTCAGTCAGTCTGATCACAGACTAAGCACAACTCGCAATTGTGTCCCAGCGTCGTGGTGAGCGGACGAGCTGAAGGCCGAGACGAGTCCTGGACAAACGCATGAGTACCTTGCGAAATGGATGTAGCATAAGATAGTTCACCATTCTCCTGATCGATTCCGATCATAAGCGGGCGTATATGTCCCGCATCTTTCGCGATGCATTGAAGCTCAGCGACGAGTGAGCGCACTTGCGCGATGCCTGCCAAACGCATAGCTCTAGTGGATGACGGGGTAACAATTCGGTAGGCAGCGTACTTCTTACATTACGTTTCATGATGATTACATTGCTAGCGACAGTCATGGTAGACGAGGATGAGTGTGTGATTGTCCGATCCATAAGACGGTGCTCACCCCAGGAAGTAGTCACGTATGAGAGTACGGATGTCCTCGGAGACCTCATTTCCATGAAAGCCAAAAACAAAATGCTGCACGTAGGAATAGTATGTAAGGCTGCTGAAGACTCAGAGGAAATGCACCATGATCATGCCTGCCCAATCGTGCGCTTGATATTCTCTAGCGATTGGACCATATCTTCCAATTCCGACGAGTGATTTTCCGACATTTCATTAATTTCCATGGCGAATACGCAGTAGCTGAAGCTTCAAATACAGATCTAAGTGCAGAAACTGCCAATGAGCTGCCGCCTCAAGCGCCATTAGACGCCCGACGAGTGACTGACGTCACAATTTGAAGGATGAGGGTAACCACGTTACTCTTCCCGTATTATGATCCTCCGAAACAAGTGAGCATACAATATCACCATTCATTGTCAGTAATCCATTGGTTTCCTTGATTTCGAACCAAAATCTTCCCCTGGTCAACTTGATCCTCACTCCGTCTTTGATGGCCTGTTCATGCCCCTTCGGACGATACACCGGCAGACCAGAGCTACTACCTCTTATATTTGCGCCTCGCTTCCACAGCCAACCTGGGGCAAGAATCTGCAATTGACAATTTTTCCAAAGATCTTTTGTGCGTGGTTGGGTCCAAAACAGCGTAGCAATCTCAGGCTACACTCCCGGTACCCCACACCTCTGACCATCTGTGGCGACTCGTCGCGATCGGCTCAGCCAGACATCTGTTTGGTGCAGAGCAATACCTCTATCCTTCTTGCTGTCCAAAAAGTCATAACACCCGACAGTGATAGAAACCCGGACACACGGATTATTGCTGCAGCCATCGCTACATCTCAGCCCGACAAGCGCACCCGAGCCCGTGCAGGCCTCGACTAGCATTACAAGGGTTAGTACCCGACCGATCTTCCATGAAGTCTCAGTCATCTTCGCGTTGAATGCTGCTATTATATCTACTCAAAACTACTCGTGTCACAGAATGTGTCGCTGCTCCGGCTTCTCGTCGGCTGAGCGACGGAATGGAGCTGCCTGATATCCGAAAAGTCGCCCCACAGCATTTCGATGCTTCTAGGTAACTTGCGAAACTCTTGTGGGAGGAGTCCTTGTCGTTAGCTCATATCATCTCATGCCTTAGTCGAGCCACACACTGAATCCAGCCATTTGCAGTTCTGCCGCATGCGATAATCTACTCTATCCCTTTGTTTCTTGCAGATAGCCGAGCGTTGAAAGGAGCAGCCGTAAATTGTAGAGATATTTCAGTATTCGAACTTATATTTGATAGGCATCATCTCCTGGTTTGCCACCATGATAATAAACCCCCTTCGCAGTCTTGGGCTATTCGTAGGTGACTCTGCGCTGCGTATTGTCAATATGTCATAGTTCGCGTGGTGGAACGAAAGTCTCGAGCTGGCTTGTCCTGTGTTCTCATGCCATAAACGCAGGCTAAACTTTGAGTACGAGTTCTTCGCGAAGTGTTGAAGCGTTTGTATAGCCGAGTTACTTACTGCCACGTACTATTCCAATGTCAAATCGCCAATCAAATACTAACATATTAGAAGCTCCAATAGTGCATATGATACAGGAATTTATGCCATCCAAACGTCCGAAATGGTACCCAAGAAACTAAAGATACAAACATAGGATTACCAAAACACTCATAACCGGCTCTCAAGGAGCACATCGCTCCTTCTCTGACCAATGACACGCTTTCCGAAAGCAGCTTCCAGTACTTCTTCCAGTGTGCGGACGAATACGAACTTCATCTGTTGTCTGATCTCCAGCGGGACATCATGTTCAACATCTTGGCGGTTCCCCCACGGCATAATCACCTTTGTGATGCGCGCACGGTGCGCACCAAGAACTTTCTCCTTGATGCCGCCAACTGGACCCACTCGACCGCGGAGAGTAATCTGATATTATTAAATTAGTACATCATGTCTTTGGTAAGAGACAAACAGACCTCGCCGGTCATAGCGATATCACTGGAGACACACGCTCCCGTTAGCAAGGACACAAATGCGCAGACCTACAATTAACTTCAGTATTTCGATACAAATTGGGAAAAGTATGATGTACCATTGCAATACCAGCGGATGGTCCATCCTTCTTCACTGCTCCCGACGGCAAATGCAGATGAACGTCGATCGAATCGGGGTTTTTCAGAGGGTCCTGCGACCTAGACTTCGTGATATAAAGGTCGTAAGCGCGCGCCTTGACCCAGTCGAGCGCAAGATCCGCGCTCTCTTTAATAACGTCACCCAAGCTGCCGGTGAGCTTCAGCTTGCCACTACCCTCCGGGACGGGGCTAGTCTCCACGGGCATGACATCACCCTCACCCATTCCCGTCACCACGAGGCCGTAGACAAGACCTCTGCGTTCTTCGCGTTCCTCCTCCTCCCATCTCGCAATACCGAGGATTCTCTCCAAATCATGCTTCTCTACGGACTTGTTGTATATCTTCGTGGCCGTTTCCTTGCCTAGCGCAGTAGTGGCGGGAATCGAGGCATCAGGGTCGGCGTTAATACTGTCACAGTATTCTGCCCATTCGACGGCCTTATGCCGTATGATAGCACCAACTGCCCGTTCCAAAGAGCGCACACCTGCTTCACGAGTGTAGTGTGTAGCAACGTGCAGCAAAGCAGTGTCCTGAATGATCAAGTGGTCTGAGGTGAGGGCGTTCGCTTGCAATTGCTTTGGAATCAAGAATCTCCGGGCAATGTGTATTTTCTCATTGTAAGTATAACCTGTAAGATAGAATAAGTAATTTGAGAGCTCTCGCGCACAGAAGTAGGCGTACCAGACAAGTGAACAATTTCACATCGATCCAACAATGGCGCAGCAATGGTTTCTAGAGTGTTAGAAGTACAAATAAACAGCACTTGACTCAGGTCGACGGGTACATTGATATAGTGATCCTGAATATACATCGTCACCATATTTTCGCGCAAGAATCAGCGCACAAACGACTCACGTGAAATGAATGGTTCTGCTCAGGATCGAGTACCTCCAGTAATGCAGCCGCAGGATCTCCGTGAAAATTGTTGTGAGCAATTTTATCTATTTCATCTCTGCAGACATCTGTGAGCCAAATACAACGAGCACAGATGAAACAGGCATACAGGAGAATGACAGGATCTGGTCTGCCCGCTTTCCTGAGCGCCTGAACGATGTTACCTGGACTGCTGGCCACGTAAGTGCGTCTGTGCCCCCTGATTTCAGCTTCATCGCGCACACCTCCCAGCGAGATCCGCTGAAAAGGTCGGTCAAGAGCACGGGCAATAGATTGACCTAAGGACGTCTTTCCGGTACCCGGTGGGCCAACGAACCTGGGAATCACATCCACAGTGAATCAGGAAACAATACTAATATTATCGCATTGAATCAGACAGACTCACAATAAAATGGGGCCTTTGGTACTCTTCCTCCGGATGCGCGGAGGTGTCGGATGAATCGATGTTGGATCAATTTTCTCGAGCTTGACGAGAGCTCCACTGTTAGCATCTAGCTGAGGTGTATCATCAGTCTTGTGCAGCTCGTGACCCTCTTGCGCAATGCGAGCCCCTTTCTCCGCCTGCAGTTCCTTCAACCTAACGACAGCAAGGTATTCTATCAACCGTTTTTTGATTTTCTCTAGCCCATAGTGGTCGATATCGAGTTGCTTCCTCGCCTTCAATAGGAACTCTCGATCACGCAACGCTCGCAGAAGACGGTCCGCCTCAACCGTGCCAACCGAAGCAGGCCATGGCATAGCAGCAAGCCATTCAAGCTTGGAAATACCACAAAGGAGTCAGTGAAAATCTGCTGAATTAGATGTGAGGAACGTACATAGTTTCGAATCACGCCGTGTTCAACGCTGCCGGCCGGTATTCGTCTAAGTCTCCTCCATTCTCTGACAGCCGTCTTACGCTCCTCGCTGTCCTGTGCCATCGCCTCGATTTTGGCACGTATGTCAGCCATATCAGCCGCGTCTGCTTGTTCGTCATCGTCCAGCTCTGAGGTAGAACCGGTTGATGAGGTAGGATCGCTCGGAGATGATCGAGACTGAGACGGAGAGGATCGCTGGATGCTCCGAAGTTCGCGATCAATTGCTGCCCGCTGCTGACGCAAGAAGAATTCTTTTTGCTGTCTTGACAGTGACTCGTCAATAGACTGGGCAATCTTCTTGCTCACTTCTGAAATAGATGTCTGTTTTATAAACATCTCCGTGGCACGTTTGAGCCGATCGTTGACGTCGAACGCAGAAAGGAAATCTAGAAATACATAAGCGATGCCATATCGAGAGCGTCATGTCGACACTCACCAAGCTTGTCTGTGTATTCGGCATTGAGACTGGAGATCAAAAGGTCCGCCAGCCAAGGAGCTCGTTGGATCTGAACGTCATCGACCATGCCTGCCAGCTTCGTGTAGAATTCTTTCTTGGTGTCACTGGCCGAATCCTGGATCAGACGGTCCAATAGTCTAGCAGCTGTAGCTTTGAACGTCGACGCGGCTTCCGGAGTAGGAGGGATTGTAGCCTGAGGATATTCTACTATACGTTCGAAGATTCCATCTTCAAAATGATCCTGTGCACCCTCTGCGTCTGGGAGGTGGATGCGAGAAAGGCCATGAAGGGTGAGCAAGTACGGTTGCTGCCCATCTCGAGCAACACCTTTGGGAGGACGTACAATGCGCACGACTCGCGCTGCACATCCCCATTCATGCAAAGAGGCAGAATCAACGGCCGGAATGGGGACAGCCGCAACAATGGGCTGCGCTTCTGATTCTTGAATGAGCTGCAGAAGGACCTCCCCTACGGTGGCACGGATGGGGATGGTAATTCTGCCAGTCGGAAGAAGAATGAGGGGGAAAGAGAGAGGAACGATGAAGAGCGTAGAGGTGGGCATGGTGGTGAAAGAGCGGGAGAGACTGGTAGAGACTGGGAAGGAGTAAAGGACGGCGAGCCACCGTGCACGCGAGGATACGCGGACGTATTCAATTAGAATCACGAGATCGTTTATCACACGCCAACAACTCGTCCGACGCAATTCGGCCGCAACAACGGACGGGAGAAAAGAACATGTATTGACGTGCATAACAGACATAGCACAACCGTGCGCGTGCTAACTTCCCTTGAGGAATCAGTATTAGGAAACCAACGAATAATGCCGTCGGCTCATTATCGAAAACATACGATGCAGCGCCGGCAATCGACAACGAGATGAGTGTAAGCCCAGGAATACAGTATGGAAACAGTGGTGCGTCTGCGGTAACAAATCAAGAGTCCTAAGGACATAACCGCGGTCCTTTCGCGGCCGCTCTACTGGGCATGCAAATTGCAACATGGATGATATGCCTCCTTCAGATGGCAAGTGGGATGAGCATGGTACATGGGTGTTGGGACGAGATTGTTGAATGGAGAGATCAGAAATTGATAGCGGACTCTGAAGCACAGGGGGAAAGGGGAATCGAGAAATTCTATGCAGTTGCGCGCTTGACCATCTATAAGAAATCCATCAGATTCTGTCAGCCAGGACACAAAAATAGTCTTACTTCGCGGGCCCAGCGTAAGGTTTTCTTCGTTTCTGCCAATGTACGGCCTTTCGTCCGCAGCTCGCTCATAATCCACTCCGCGAGCAAGAATTGCTTTATCTGGCCGTCAGGGAACGCGTCGGCTAGGTCACCAACAAGTCCTATAGCCAGCTTAACGGACGACTCAGTTCTCTCGCTGTCGGCCAAAGATTTCTGTACAAGATCCAGTATACTTTGAACATGAGGCAGGAGAAGGGAAACTGGCGTAACACAGTGAGCAATAAATACAATTTACCCAGAAGATCATCACTGGTACCTTGATCGGTGTTTTTAAGCCCAGTAACAATGCCGGTATACGCCTCAAGAATGCCCTCACGCAGTAGCGCTACATACTCTACCAAATCCGAGTCGAGCTAAGCTGTATATCAGCTTCAGGAACTATATGGGATCCCACCAATACTCACAGGATTTGGTTGCAACGCACCCGCTTGTCGCAGAACGCCCATAGTGGTATTCATGTATGGTTCGAATGCAGGCCCGATCGCAAGAGCTATGTCGCCGAAGCATGACAAAATTGAAATCTTAACGTTGCGGTTCAAGACATCACTTTGCAGATTCTCGAGGAGAACACTCATGAAAGCATTTGAGTACTGAGCGGTCTGTTCACTGAGAGCACGGGATATATCTCCAATAATCCCCACTGCAACAGTGCATAGTTGTGTATCCTCGTGAGCCTTGAGAGCCGGGTACAGGTATGGCAGGAACGCTTGAATGTAAGGATTAAAGCCTTGCTCAAGGGCTATAATAAAATGTGTAAGAATAAATGTCATTCTACGCCATGCCATATCACCACAGACCTGAAGCCAGCGAGCCGACAACGAGGAAGGCATCCTCGAGGATAGTTGATGTCTTCCCGGCAGACCCCATCAGCTGTAGAATGAGAGTCATGATCCGATCTGCTAATGGTTGGATGCCATCGCCCAACTTCCGGACGACACTCTGTCATGTGCATATGAGACATCACATTACAGGATACTTTTGCGCTGAAACGTACAATAATCACGCTGCAGAAATTGCTCTGTAGATCGTTCCAGTTGTTGCGATCATCAACTCCGACGATTTGATTCTGTAGGCCACCTCATCAGCATATGTTAATTATCGGAAGGCGCCGTGCGGCTGACCTGCATGCCAAGGAGTTGCTCCATTCTGAGCAGGATCGCAACGGCGGTGTTCTGCACCACAGGAATTGTGTCCATTGTGGCGTGGGTGACGAAGGACGTGATGGCTTCATACGCTGCGGTACGATAATTACCCTCATTGCTCGCGCTGTATAAAATGACATTAGGCTTGCATCCTGACGGATCAAATTGAGGTATACTCACGTCTCTGTGACCCTAAGCAGCGCCTGCACAATACCGTCGAAATATGGCGACAGCGGGCTAGAAGCAGCGGCCTGTAGGTCATCACCTTCTGAAGATCCTAGCTGATCAGCAAGATTCATCAACGCCCAACAGGAATTAGCCACGATTCGAGGGTTATCCTGCAATCCGTTGACCAGCGCAGAAACAAGAGGATGCAGATGCACGTCCGGTTTGATAGTGCCGACCAAAAGATCGCAGATACGGCCGAGAGTCCATGCAACAGTATCCTTTACGTGCAGGTTGGAGTCATTCATCATATCAATGAGGATGGGTAGAGCCTGGTTCACGAGCGGAGTGAGGACATTAGGGTCAGGACCGTCGAGGATGGACCCAAAAGTCATTACGGCTGCTTCACGAGGGTGCCAATCTTGTGCCCGAATGTTGGCCTCAATGAACGGAATGACGGCCGGCACAATGGTATCAGCCACCGCTTGAGCAAGAAGCCCCAAGCAAGTGCCTGCCGCCATGGAAATATTCCACTCGTCCTCATCAGCATCCTCTTCCTGGTGAGTCAATAGCTGGAGAAGCACAGGTACAATCTCAGGCAGAGCGATCTTCGCGAAGAATTTGCTCTCTGTTTCAGGAACCTCTCCGTATTCATTTGCCTATTATGTCGCGTTGAGAATTTAGGAAATGAACTCAAATAGGACATACGCACTTCTTGAGCCTCCCAAGCCAACTCTGACTCAATTTCACATACAGTTGACCAGAACTCCACTGCTTGGAGGGCAATGGCTTCTTCGGAGTGCTTCATACCCATGACTGTAAGCTATTGTTATAGTGAGTAGAATCAGCATTATGATGAACCAAATGATCACTTACACCAAACAACGCGCGTTCCATGTAAAAGCTCATCTTGTCATAGTAGAGCGTCATGATGCGGACTAAACATTCAAACGCTCCAATCTGAACAGGACCAGAGGAATTTTGCGTGGCCTCACAGACGACTTGCATGATGTAATTACGCTCCCCCTAGCGGAATTCAGGAGATGAAGTTGTGAGACACAAGGCCAGAAAGCAGCGATCTTACCTCACGGTCGAAGTTCTCGCGCACAAATTCTAGAGAATTCAGGAGCGCTTGAATAGCGGCCAGCTGAACATCAGGGGACGGTTCTTCCTTCCTTGCCCCGTGAATGACAGCGGTCAGAATCTCATTTGAGCGCATAGCCAGAATTTCGGGTTTCTGAAACTAATTGAGTAGCTTGTTTTAATTATATTAAAATTACACCTACGATTGACTCGCAGATAAACCCGATCGCTTGCAGCGTAGCAATCCTCAGGTTAGTGTTAGCTTCATTATTGACGAAACCGAGCAATATTCCAATCACATCCATCCAATGACCTTGTGGAAGTTCAACTGCAGCGATCGCGGCGACTACCTGTGCCGCCACAGTGCCAACTTTCGCAATTGGAGAACCAAGTGCCATAAGGGCATCTTGCTTGATTTTTTCACGTGTATCACCGTCAACAGCAAGCCATCTGTTTGTGTAGTCTAGTTGGCGAGCACTTTCCTGCAGACAAATCAGGCTCATAAGGTTTGAAACACGATGTTGTCATCACTCACTCGCGCGGTCAAGGCGTTCTTCAAAGCTAAACCTGCGGCATTCCTCACATGTTGGGGTGAATTTTCGTTGACCAGCTCCGAACATAACATCAACATATATGCGGGCTGCATACATTGCACCGAAAATAATTCGATCAGTAAAGAGCCCCCATATACGACGAGGCAGTGCGCACGTAGTTCTCGCGGGATGCATTCTCCAGCTGCTGAGTCGCATCCTGACGAGTATGCGCGTCTTTTTGTACGAAACACGAGGATATGAGGTTGTGTAATACAGAACGCGAAGACGAGAGTCGAAAGACAGACCTGGAGATAGGGTATTGGCGAGGAGTTCACTGGCGTTCATGATCGTAAGTCACGCTGAGATTTTGTTTGCGATTGAGAGAATAGAGCAGCAAGAAAAAGCAGTACAATGCACACTTTCTGAATGATTGTGGACCGTGAATAGATGGGGAGGAAGGGAGTGGCAAATCGCGCTGGGTTGAGGGATGAAAGCAAGCAGCACGCGCGGCGTCGGATTTTCAAAGCCACACTGCAACAACCAGCCACAGCCGACGAACAAGAGCCAGGCTACACAGAAGGCATGCGCTATAGCCTTATATCTTCCTATCTAATGCTCATATACTTCTGTTGATGGGATCCACCGATCTTTCAAATCTCTATTCTGTGTAATACTCCGTAGACGGCCTAGAGATCTCGCTACACGCTCGTATTTGAGAGATCTGCGGACGCCTTCAATCGACTGAAACAACGAGTACCGCGTGAGCTTGTCGGAAAAGACAGCAGGACACAACGTGAAGAAGAGCCGTAACTGAAATGGCGGACAGAGTGCGATTTTTATTTGTTTCGGAGATTCAGCCAACGGACGTTCTCACACATACAGGGTCGTGGTGTATTCAGGGGGGTGAGGGGGGCTACCTCAGCGACTAGGGGGCGCAATGCACAGTAAGACCACGCTATATACGCTTGCATACTTCCCGCTTACATTTCTCCCAGTGCCCAGCCTACCATGGACAAACCGAAACGCGAGGCCATTCTTGATTTATCCAAGTATGCAAACGAAAGAATCAGAGTGAAATTCACTGGTGGTAGAGAAGGTGAGTTTGCACCGGCTGCAATGCGCGTTGCTGACGATACATGTAGTTACTGGTATTCTAAAGGGCTTTGACCAGCTCCTCAACCTTGTCCTCGACGAGGTGGAGGAGCAGTTCCAAAACGGTGAGGATAGCAAATTCACGATCGGACTAATTTCCTCAACCAATTTTGCAGAAGCTCAGTTGCAAACACGGTCCCTTGGGCTGGTTGTTTTACGCGGTCCCACTATCACTCTCCTTAGCCCTGTGGATGGATCTGAAGAGATTGCAAACCCTTTCCTGGCGCAAGAATAAACTGTCTCCCGATTTAACTTGAGCTATCTGACTGAATGGTCAAACGGGCCACAGGTAAGGCTTGTATTCAGAATGCTAGACTCTGTACCTTCTGTGATATCTTGCCGTATACATGCGTTTTCAACAAAAGGTTTTTAATTTTGTAATGGATATATATCATTATGAGTAAGCCGCAATGGCCTTCACTACTCATCATGCATCATTGTCTTGCGGTGTTCGGGATAACATGTGGCATGAAGACATCGATATGTCCAAACGTATAACTTGCGACACCTCTTCAAACTGGTCGAAGTGACCATGGTACGCTTCAAATACGAAAACCGACAACAGCGACCAGGGCATCTATTATTTGTATGTATATTGTATAGATTATAAATACAGTATTCTTGTTCCTGATAGTGATCATCTAGTGGATGGCGGTCAAGGCACCACTATCATTATTTCGCACCAGGAGCGACATAATCTCTAGAAAGGTCTATTTGTCCTTTCAAATGTGTGTTGGTGATCCGCACCTGTCGATGCCGTGGTGCAGTCCGCTTGCCCTTCTTCTTTCCAGCTCCAGTTTTTGGAATAATCGTCTCAGCGGCTGTGGCTTGCAATCCTTCTGATGCAAGCTGCTTGAGGAGGTCCACATCATTCGGGACGTGAAGAGAATGCCAGAGATCGTTGAATTCTAGTATCTTAAGTTGAATCATCCTGCCAAAGCGAGAGCATAACAACGCACCTTTCTCCACTGGCATACCCCCACTCTCCTCGTCCGGTTTCACCTCATTCCAGAAAACCATCCTCATCTGACCGTCCTTGAGCGTGCGGGTCACATACACCTCTCCTTCGTTTTCAAGCTCCTCTATCGCCTGTGGCGCCTCCTTCCAGCTCTCTTTGAGTGTGCGCACTGAAAGTCCGCCACCTTTGCGTGTCTGTCGCTGAATTTCAGTCAAGAGGGCCGCTTTGTTTCTCACATTGTAGTCGTGCTATATGCGATTAGTATCGAACGGTTGGGCACAGCCAGCCATGCCTACACGAAATGACATACTCTGTAGGAGTAGAGATCCGTTTTAGGATCGTATAAAACACGATCGTGTGCTTTGAACTTCTCAAGTAGGACCGCGTCGGTATCAATGGGCGTGTTGGTCAAAATGGCGAGATCTTGCAATCGGGTAGGGTTGCCTGTGGACTTGAGATGATTCACAACATAAACGAGTTGAGTATTGACGTTCGTGCCAGAGCCAGTGTCAGCAGGCTGGGAGTACACAACATCTACACCAACAGATTAGCCATAGGGTCAAGGTAGCCGCGGGAGACGTGCTTGACTTCGGACGCTTCTTCTTAGACTTTGATGACACGTCCGTGGATTCGGGTGCAGGCTGCTGCTGTTGCTGCTGAAGTGGAGGAGGTTGAGAGTGCCAAGATGTATAGTCCTGCCTGTGTAGAGCAGACTTGAAAGCTGCTGCATCTCGAGCGAGGCTGGACATAGGGGGATTAAGACAAGTAAACGCCACCCAGTTGTGGGTGACTGTTTGGGGCTATGTATGGATGGCACGTGGGCAGCGCGTCTGGCGCCCGATATGGCTGCATTCTCGTCCCTGTGAACCAACCACCTCTTGGCCGCAGGATGGCTCAGGGTGAAATGGCCTTCTTCTCCAGGCCTTCCTCCTCCGCCGTCAAGATAGTCGCTCCTTCCATCGATCACCCCTCAAGTCCGAAACCATCTCCAAAGAAGGGTGCGCATGACGTTTGAGCATTATCTTCGTTGACCACAGCTTCTTCTAGATTCTACTCAACGACAATGTAGAAACATATTGATTTATGGGTGTGTTCCCCCCACTGCCGTTGTGCTACAGCGGGTTTATAAGTCACCAGATCATGTAAATTTCAAGACAAAGGTTGTATCTATTATCACCCTCCACCAGTGTGTCCCTTCGCGCTTGATTTGTAATCGTATACTCACCAACGCGTAGCGCGATGAATATTCACCTGTGTGCGTCCCATGAGTGATTCTGATATTCGTAATCCGAGCTAATGATAATGAAGACCGCCCGAATCGCCTACGCCGAGCGCTGCTCTTCCTGCTCAGGCCGTTAACGCTCCTGTCTTCGTTCCGAAGACGTCGACCACCTCCGACAGTCCAGTGATCTCCTCAGCTTTGATCAACTCTCAGATGTCGATGTCTTCGTAGGTCTTGGGTCCTTCATGTTAGCTCACGCTCCTGATCGAGACCTAAGATCGTCTTCGGCGCCAACCGAGTACTATTCTGTCCAGTCGGATTTTTACGACACCCATGATCCGTATGACGCACATGTATATGGGGGCCATAATGGAGACATGGGAAGCGATGGCTCTCACGGCCATCAGGGCCAAATCGTATCCAATCCATATGCAGACGCCTCACAGATGCTTGGCTATGACGGCGCAATGGACCCTTTATATTCAACCCAGTTCACATTTGTTAGGCAACCAGTGCGTTGCGCTTGCAATCTGATCCAACCCACGTTGTTCTCATATTGGGTGTATTGTTACATAGCTGAACTACCATTTGTACACTCAACCTCGCCCAGACGACCTCACGGAGCGGTATTTTGTAACTGACAACATTCGAGAGGAGCTGCAACGTCGATCCGAAATTATCCATACAGCTCCTGCTACTGGTCTTAATTTACCGGAGGAGATTCAAGGCTATCACACGCTAGTGCCTCTAGAGTCGATTGGCGGAGAGAGGCGGAAGTTTGGGAACTGGTATTCTACTGTGTATCGGGCGAGCAATTCCACAGATGGATTGTCTTATGCGCTGAGAAGAATTGAAAGTACGTGCTAGCCAGATTTATTCCAGTCCATTAGGCCCCTAATTTGTGTCATCTATAGACTTTCGCCTCATGCAACAGGCCGCATTCTCTGGCATTGAATTTTGGGCAGCCATCCGACATCCTAACATCATTTCAGTGCGCGAGGCGTTCACGAGTCGTGCATTCGGCGATAGTTGTGCGATAGCATTGTTTGATCTCTGGCTTCTCACTCGGGTCTCATGTCATATTACTTCATAGCATTGGTTGTGGTGTACGACTACCACCCCAACTCGCAAACGCTTTATGATGCTCACATGAAACCGAAGGCACCGCAATTTCAGAACGGGCGTCTTCAGGCCCAGACTTCTCGCATACCCGAGCAAATTATCTGGTCGTATGTGACTCAAATAGCGAGTGCTATTAAGACGGTGCACGAGGCAGGAATGGCTGTGCGCATTATTGACGCTACAAAAGTCCTTCTTACGGGGCAGAATAGGTAATGTCTTACTTCACCGTACATCTGGGGAGTGCATCTGGAGCCCGAGACAATAACCGTCTCGGTTCTAACATGAATGACGTCCCTGCAGGGTTCGCATCAGCTCGTGCGGCGTTGTCGACGTCCTCATGTACGAGTCACGAGCGGACATCGCTTACTTACAACAAGAGGATCTATTCATGTTCGCCAAACTTCTTCTTGCACTTTGCTGCAGCAATCTCGCCGCCATCAACAACGTTCAAAAAGCGATCGAAACTATTGGACGACACTATTCTGCAGATTTGAAGGCCGTGGCCTTGTTTCTGGTCACTCCTGCCCCGAACAAGGTGAATTAATCCGTTTTCTGTGACAAAGTGAAGTTGATGTTGGTCCATTAGGCTATCAACCAATTGTTCGATATGATTGGGAACAGGGTGCCGACGGAGATGATCGAAATGCAGAAGTAAGCCGAAGTGGAAGCTTTTGCCGTGCCATGATGTCTGACATTCCCATTCACGCAGCGCCGTTGATCGTTTGGAAAGCGAGCTGATGTCGGAGCTCGAGAATGCACGCCTTGTGAGGCTTTTATGCAAATTCGGTTTCATCAACGAACGTCCAGAGTGCGCAATGGACATTACCGCGCGGACACGCAGCTAACACGTTGTCAGGTTTGCTCGTGAGCCGCGGTGGTCAGAAACTGGTGATCGGTACATCATCAAGCTCTTTCGAGACTATGTCTTTCATCAGGTCGATGAGCAAGGCAACCCTGTTGTCAATCTGTCGCACGTTTTCACGTGTCTCAACAAGGTATGTCTGAGAGCTGTACATGTGTGATCGTTGTTGACTGGTTGTCCATAGCTGGATGCTGGAACAGACGAACGTATCATGCTGGTCGCTCGTGATGAACAAAGCTGTCTGGTTGTAAGTTACAAGGAGGTGAAGTCGTGTATTGATTCAGCATTTAGGTTTGTACCAGTTCCCCTTCTATTTTTGATCCCTACTGACAATATGTTGCACAGTGAATTGTCACGAAGAGGATAATTTTATGTCGTTTAGAAAATAGGTAGATTAGAAAAAGACACGGAAAACACAAACAAAAGCTGACGATTCGTTTCACTTCATGATGTGTGCTGGTCCTTGTCTGTATGTGGGACTGCCATGCGACGATCGTCGCGCGCTGGCATTATCGCAACTGTATATGGATGGGTTGCTAGAACAAGTGTTGTGTATAAGATCGAGATAATCGGAGCGGCCGTCGCCCTCCCAGCCACGATTTAGAACAAATGTAGAACAAAGTCGAGGGTAAAATATTTAAGGAACTGTAGTAGTGGGCGTCCTCACGTGGGCGCTCGACTCCGGCAGCATTCTCCTATAACGGGCTGGATAGCAGGCGGCGGGTGGACGGCCTGATCGCGAACTTGCCTCTAGAGTCACAGCACTCCAAGTCCTCCCAGCAACGTCCTCATCTCTCTCCATCTGCTGGCCAACGCGTCCTCCTTTCTGCTCTTCAACTCCCGAGACGTCCAATGGCTGCTGTCTATGCTCAGCCTGTCAGCGCCCTCCAATCTCCTCGCCAACAGTACTTACAGCCCAATGGCAACCCTTCACCCCAGCGCAAGCATGCGTCTAGGCAGAAGTTCGCCGCCGAATTCTCCCAATGTCTTTTCGATTTCGTTATCCAACTGCTTCCAACGTCGGAGGAGATGACCGTCAAAGAAGACGTACGCAAGCTCCTCGAGCGACTCATTCGCACTATCGAGCCCGATAGCCGGCTGCTTTCATTTGGCAGCAGTGCGAATGGCTTCAGTCTCCGCAACTCAGGTATACGTGGTGTTGTACGCGTTATGCATAGTATGTCTGATCTATCTATCTAGACATGGATCTATGCTGCCTGATCGACTCGGAAGAGCGACTTTCGGCCACCGATCTTGTGAACATGCTCGGTGACTTGCTGGAGCGAGGTGAGCAATCTGTATCTGGTATCGAAAGGAAACTAATCGTGGTACCAGAAACCAAGTTCCATGTAAAACCTTTGCCACGCGCCCGAATACCTATCGTGAAACTATCTCTCGATCCTGCTCCGGGTCTTCCATTTGGAATCGCATGCGATATTGGTTTTGAGAACCGGCTCGCATTAGAGAATACACGCCTTCTTATGTGTTATGCTATGATTGATCCCGCCCGTGTGCGGACAATGGTTTTGTTCCGTAAGTGTCCGCTAGAACGTCCACGTCGCAATTTGCACTCATATGAATGGGTACGGGCGCGTAGTAAAAGTGTGGAGCAAACGACGGTACGCGCCCCGCGATAACATGAGAAATATTTTTGCTGACTGCTGACACAGCAAGATTAATTCGCCGTATAAAGGAACACTATCATCATATGGCTATGTCCTTCTAGTACTATACTTCCTAATTCACGTCAAGAACCCACCAGTCCTTCCCAACCTGCAACAGATGCCGCCTTTACGTCCCATATCGGAGGTAATCCAGCTCCTTGACGTTCGTCCTCAACACTGAGTAAGTTTCTAGGAGGAGACTCATTTGAACGGTCACAACATATGGTAATCATTGGCCGTACTCGCCCGTGTATTGTAGGCCGACATTATTGACATCCTTACGTAGGTTCTTCGACGATATAGAGCTTTTGCGCCAGCGATGGAAATCATCCGATTCGGAAAGCGTGGCTGAACTGTACAATAGAACACTCTTCTCTATCTCACAATACTGATGATCGTCTTTTTTTAAAATAGGTTAATTGATTTTTTCAGGTTTTATTCGCGTGACTTCGCATATTCATCTGGCGTGGCATCAATTAGAGCTGGGCTTTTGAAGAAGGAGAGCAAAGGCTGGGAGAGCGAGGCAAGCTATATGACGTTCTATCGTGTCTCCTGGGTCTTATGAGTCATTTAGGCGGAGAAGGGGAGCCCGAGAGAGCGGAACCGTCTATGTATAGAGGTAAGCTGTGATTCGACAACTTGATCCAGTACTAACTGCGGTATGATACAACAGGATCCATTTGAGACGGATTTCAACGTCGCGCGGTGTGTCACTCGTGATGGTCTATACACTGTGAGTTTCTGTGAGCCAAAGTGCCGAGTCATGCGCCAATTCATCACCGCATAGATCCGTGGCGAGTTTATGCGTGCCTCCCGGATCCTTGCAAGCCGTCCGGAACGGGCAATTGTAGCTTTGGCCCAGCTATGCGAAGAACGTAAGAGTGAAGAACTACTTCATCCTTCTCCATCGCGTGGTGCCTTCGTACCCCCCCGTCTTTCACCACTACCTCCTCAAGTCCCATATACGGTCAGTAGCAGTCCCATGCGCCCAACGCATCTCCCAGTAGCCGATGATCTTTCGCCTCAAGAGTCGCCAGTAGTATCTCCTTTGACATCGTCGACAGCACCGTCTCCATCGCTTGTGTCGGTGTCCGATCTTGAGACAAATGTTCCGATACGTCTTCCAATCGACCAACTCGAGCATATGGCGCCCAAGCGCGGGAAGTGGACCAGTCCACCACCACCTGAAGCTTCAGAAGCAGATCATTCATCATTCGAGGATCGTCTTGGTCGAAGCCTTGCACTCGCTACGGTGGCGGGTGCAGGTCGCGAACATGGGCCCAGGAGTAAAGCATATGCCTCATCTTCCAATACGAGCGAAGTGCACACTGACGACGAGGTGCGCTCCGATCTCATGGAGTCTGATGACGCGCACTCCGTGCGGTCATTCACCGAAGATGGCGCGCTAAGTCGTCGACGCGAGAAAGAGCGCGATGCGTCGCGCGAGCCGACTGTTACTGTTGAAAGACAACAGCTCAAACAGGCGCGCAACGATCCACCACGTTATGTGCTTGATCCCTCCAGCTCTCGCGCAAGCTTGAGGGCTGAAGCAGGGTTGGACGCAAAAATGCTTGCGCGTTTGCGTGGAAGACCCGTAGTGAGGATGGCGCAACAGCTAAGCGAAACGAATATCGGCACGAACCATCCAGAGGTGCAGGATACCTTTTCGTCACCACTACGTGTAGATTCCCCTCGGCGATCATTGTCGGGACCTTCGCGAATGTCGCTACCAAATCGATTCACACAGTTGCAACTTGCAAGTTACATGTCCGGTCCACAGTATATTATACCTGGGGAAGCATTATCCCCCTCACATTCATCATCATACCTAGGAGGATCCAACTCAAATGTATTTTACGAGACGTCACCTGCGAAGGACCGCCTCTTCCGTGCTCTCCAATCATATGGAATCACACCTGCCCCGTCTTCATCTCCACAACCACGCTTCGACACGAGTGCGAGCCATAACCAATCATCCACGTTGACTGCGTCGCCGTCACTGTCGCCGAGGCATCTCACTTCATCGCCGCTAATTCCATCTTCCCGGCAAACGTCTCCGCGGCACTTGTCTAATTCACAGAGACGCAACTCTAAGCTGGCTGAATCACTTTCAAACTCGCCACTACATTTGGATACCAGTCATATACCATTCGGGGTGCCCTACTCGCATTCACATTCACATTCTATTACAACGGCTACGACTCCTCGGGCACATATGCAGGGATTTAGCCCATTACCACCGTCTCTGTCAAGAGCGCGTACGCCCCCGCTTGTCCCGTCATCGCGACCACACTCACGACAGCAATTGCCACCACGGCTGAGTGCTGATCGGGGAATCCGCTCAGTATCACCCTTCGCTTCTGTCTCCTCGGGAAGCGCATCGCCTCCAATGTCTTGCACAAGTTCGCAGTACGCTCCGTCGTGTTCGCCACTCTCCACATCCCCTCCATCACCGTCACACAGCGACATAGTGCCCAAAATTTCCGAGCATCGTTCTCACGCTGGTACAGAAGTCCGTGGTCATGGGGAGTGTGTGGAATGATGGACGCAGATATGGATGCGGTGCATCATACATGCTTGGTTAGCTATGTACTAGGTAGTATTGCAGATACACATGTGACATGCCGTTATGTCCTCTTTAGTGGGAAGATTGTTTATGAGCCTGAAATTAGCCATGGATTGTAATCTTCAGTCGAAGCACAACATACCTTTGCATGCGTATCTATATACACACGCTTGTGAGAACGAGGCATGCGTGGGCGCAGCAGAAATTTAATGATAGAGAGTATTCATTGACGAAAAATCTGCACATGCGTGCGAGAGCCTGAGTGAGAATCCACGCAATGTCCATAGTACACTGTGACTCTCAAGTCTCGACGATGATCAAGAGGAACTCTTCGTGCTTAACTTTCAGTTGGCGTTGCTGGTCCATGGTAATGATCTAAATATACTTAAGCTTGGTCCAATAGGATGCAGTGTGATTAGGCAATGATATTGGTTTATAGGAACCAATCAATGTGTTACAACTCCTCCGATCCACTTCTCGTAATCAAACTTGATTGGCAGAGCATCCCGACCGCCTATTCGCTGAGGAGTTGTGCTCTCGATGTACGTTGCGAATTTGACCATGTCGTCTTTTGTATCATGCAAACATGAGAGATTACCCTGTACGATCCATACGCCGTGTTGGTATCGTTCGAGGTCATCTCTTGCAACGCCGTCATCCGACATGACGAGCAACTCCTCATACTGGTCGACATACCTTGATACAATGCATCTCAGCTACACATACATGTACATATGAAGAGACTCACTCCTGATATTCTGCCTCCTCCTTCGGGGACACAATAGGATCCATGAGTTGGGTTGCAATGACTTCGGTTAAGTTTGAATCCTGCTCTACAACGTTGCCCATGTGTCTAGACCGCGGTCTTGCCGTACGGTCTGCGTGGGATATACGAGATCCACGGACTGGACTTGAGCTTATCCACCGCCGAACTCCATCCATCAGCCTGTGGAATTGTTTCCTTTAGACGTAAATCAGATAAAGGGTAGACTCTCACCTTGGATGGTGACGACTGGGCGAATTGTTGTGGGGTAGGAATGGACTGTGATTGATATCGCGCGCAGTTTTTCTGTGTGCGACAGGTATCAATAAATCTGTATAGCCAGTCGATTCACACACACCCCGGTAACTTGAGAGTGCTATTCATCGAGAATGCGAAGTGTTTTCCAAGCGAAGTGAACAGCAGCGGCCGATAGTACTCGATCCAGAAGTCCCCTCTTGAATTAACAAATTGGTTGATGCTGCGTTGACAATCCTCAAGAATATATGCCGGCTCCAAATGCTCCGGACTGACCCAAGATCGATAATTACTTCGCTGAGGTGGGCGTGAAGGCCGATCAGGGTTTATACCTAGGAATAAATTTATCGCAGTTTGCTTATCCGCATCTGGAGGGGGCGATATAAGTACAGGATGCCGAAATAAACTGACACACTGACTGACCCAAAAGTGAATTGGCATAAAAGCGACGCAAGTTCTCGATGATGTCCCGAGAGTGGCTATTCCAATGTGGCATCCGTCGATAGGTTTCAACGCGATTTACCAAAGCGCTTCCCGTATATTGCAAAGCCAGACCTATATCGTGTTGCTTCAGTTGCGTGTTTACCCGTTCCATCATATGAGAAACATACTGTCTCCATGGTCATGGTACATCTCTGTGAGCATGTTGACGGCGTCAGAGTCAAATGCCAAGTTGGGTGAGTCCACTACCCCAAGCGCATAGAGTTGATGTCCTAGAGCGCGCTTTCCAAACACGAATTGCGCGGCATTTGTACGGTCAAGGCAATCAACGCAGTTTGTACGACATATCCCGTTTTGTAATGACATGGTCCTCCGCCAAGACATATTGGTGTTATTTCTGCATAGACATGCTTCAATATGAAACTTCACTCTTCGAGGAGAGCAGGCTTACTCTTCCGCGATTTGTAGAGCATGGGAGTATGGCTCCGGTCCAGAGTGGAAGAACCCAGTCATCTGTATAGACTCTTCTGCGATATCCTCCAGGTAGCCAATGACGTCCTGCGTCTTCCTATAGAGCATAATAGATCAGATAAACGAACCTGTCGACGACGGGAGACGCGTACTCCTTATATGCACGCGACATATCCCATGCACGGTAGATCATCCGTTTACCAGGAGGAAGAAACTGGTTCAGATATTCTACACACTGTGTGTATTCTACACCAAGCTTCGATTCACGCGCCACTGGTTCGCGCTTCTTAATCAAGTTCAGGATCATGAGTGGCGCACCATATCGTGCGAGGAGATCCGCAAAATGGCGGGCCGCCGCGGTATAGAAGGGGTCCATGACACTGACTGGCATCTATGTCAGTATCTGATAGTCATCAAAACTGGGATGGCCTACATACTCTCGATGGGAGGTCTCGGGCTCATGCTGTTGGGTTCCTGAGCCCAATAGATAGGGATACTTCCACGGTACTAGTGAGCTGCCTCCTCAGCCACTTTGAACCAAGTGTGTACAGAATCATACTCGCCTGAACATAACTCGTAAAGTTTGGACTTGGGCGGCGACCTTGCGGCACATGTTCTAATGATCTTGGACCAGGGTAGTAGAATGGGGTTGTGAGCGTCTCAGAAACAATCTGTTCCGTCTCAACTTCGTTCGCGACATTTCCCTATCGAATTCTTGGATTAAACGAAAAGTTGAGCGGACGGAGTAGTAGAGAGGCCGACCTCGTCGTTGACGCCGCGCTTTAAATAACGCGCTCCGGCGTGGTGTCGCGAACGGCGGGCGATAAGAGTTATGAATATAACACGACCTAAGACAGTCAGCTCTGATGTAGATCAGATGGGCAGGTGCGTGGTCAGATTGCTCGAAAAACTGACTAGCTTGATCGACGTGACCATGAATGAGAGGAAGGAGCCAATGGGCTTTGACGGAAGGTGACTTTCCATCACAAAAAGGACTCGTCAATAAATGATAATTCCATGCGTAACGATCATTGAACATCCAACGTCTTGAGGGAGAAAGACCCGTCCTCGTGAGGTTGTGTTGAAGAGTAGACGTTAAGTCGTATGTGTAGCTTTGTACACTCATACTGAGACCTCCACTTTTGATCGAGCTAGTGGAATACACCAACCTGAAGTAAAAGTTTTTCGACATGTCAACTTGCTTGAATATGTTCATAAGCTTTTGCTCTTCTGCTGGCTTATCGATCTTGTGATTGAAGCATACCGGCACGATCTCTGTATTTTCACAATGATAAATATAATGCCCACCAAGAAGAGCCACTACGGAGCGCTTCGATATCACAATCATGTACCATCCCGCAGTAAATTTCACAAAACCTGGCATTCATTGATATTGGGTACATCAGAGTAGGAGAACCCGAGAGCGCACCAGCAATACCAAAAAAGACCCTGGCCTTGCCTAAGCCACCGCAGCCTCTGTTCCCATCTTCAAGCATCTTCAGCATCGCGCTCATCTGCCTTCCACTATACACGGCCTCATCTTCGACTACTTCCAGCTCATCTTGTGACGTGCGGTCTATCTTGATTATCTTATGACGAGAATCGGAAGTGTTGGAAGCAACGATGTAGAAACGGAGACGATTCTCATAAAGGATGAACTTGTTGAAGACTAAACTTGGTGATATGTCCTCTGTGAGAACAGGAGGTGCTTTAGACGAGGGTGGACGGGTGGAAGGTGCAGTAACGCCAGCCGAAGGATTCTTGCTATCGTCAGACTTGAGCAACGACGTTGTGTCGCAAGGGTCGTGGATTGGGGAAAATGAGTGCTGGGATATGGGAGTCACAGTGTTACTATTATCCGAGGCTGCATCCGAACCAACAACAGTCTCAGGGTGCATGAGAGTGCTAGAGTCCACCGAACTGGAAGACGGTTGTATCGAGGCTCCCAAAGGAGATATCATGTTCAATCTTAAGCTGAGAGAGTGACCGCGAGAGGGACTACATAGAGCGATCTCGCGCGGCCAAAAGAAGCAGGTGGTCGGAAGAATGCTCTTACTGGGTGAGAATGACGTCGAGAGGGAGAACAGTCCTCACGAACTGAAGACCATGGGGCAAGGAATCAAGCTATCCCGTCCAGTTAACATTTCAATGTTCGACGTTCAGAGGGGACAACCCCATCCTGCCCTGCGGAAGCACCCTCACGACAGCTCTGATGATGCCTGGTGACGTAAGGTATCACCTCAAGGTGGCCGACATCCGATGCCGGCGAGGCATAAATGCATAAGACCTTGATCCAAGGTACCTCCCTACACAACGCTGTGCTACATACAGACTCCATCTAGCTCTCCAAGTAATGTTCGCAGCAGACTTATAGTGTGCAGCAGTTTATACTAGTATGCCATATATACTGGCATAGACACCTTTCAATTGGAATTTGTACCGAAAAGCTGGGTGTCATGTGATAAGATTGGTCTGCACTGACTTCACTAATATATCCTCCTCCTCCTCCATCAATTCAAAATTGATCACTTGGGTGGAGAGGTGCCACTGGTGCTGGTTCCAAATGCCTGTTGCAAATCAATGGTATTCACAGAAAATCTGAGCTATGATTTCCTCTCATGTTGAAAAGAGGTGTCTCCATTCTGTCCTTTTATAAAGTTACTGACTGGATCTGGACAGATTATTCTCAGCTACCTGTCACAGAATTTCATGGCGCCTATCTTATCTTCAGTGTCTAGATGATCTACATCTTATCCGATTAGATATCTACATAGATAA
>NW_012133401.1:53147-72719 GCF_000313525.1 Fibroporia radiculosa | reverse complement strand
ACAATGCAGTCAGTTTGAAAGTGGCTGGCACAAACTTGCAGGGTGAGCTTGTGAATTCTTATCGCGATATATATATGTCAAACAGGTATCCTGATCGTCGTTCTACTTCCGTCGCGACGGAATCTCTTCCGCAAACACCCAAGAAGAGGTAACATGTGCTCACTTCCGGCTCAAAGAAGCTGAGAGTTCGATATATTATGTGATTCGCTCAGCTTCTGATATGACTACGAGGGGCATCCGGATAAAGCCACTGGGGTCCCACAGCGCACTGCCGGATTGGAGATGGTGTTGTCAAGTTTCACTTCGATGAGCGAGCCGCATTGTTTACGTATGGCAACGCGCGAATCATACTTATCATGTGTAACTCTCATAGCAGGTTTGGGGGGTCCGGCAGCTCGCAATCTTGTACTTTACGTAGAACGTGAGCGCGCGTGCTACCTCCGGATGGTCATACTATTTGTTTAATAGTACAATAATGCAAACGGTATTGCCGCCGTGGAAACGAGAGGTGAGGACTCGACAGGTTTACCAGTCTACATGTCAGGGGGAGTTGCCCAGTTGCGCAGAGCCAGCACAGGCGCTACATCCTGAAGTCATATTGAACGTATTAAATAGTGGCTTGTTTTTCTACAAGTATTTTGTGGTACTGAGATCCCGAGTCATTCTGTATCGTAAATGGAACCTAATCCTCCGATTGAAAGAAGTACATACTACATAGTCTGCATTGTTCCTGATAGTATAATCGCTGTTGGTTAGACAGTCGACATGAGAAGTCTCGTGTGCACATCAGGAAGCGCGGGACGTCTCGAATAATCTGCATCCCAGCACTCTGTCATCAGCTTCCAGATTCCATCGTTGAGTCCATACGAATCCATTTCAGGGGTACGCGACGGCCGCTTTCCTTGAACAACCATGTATTGGACTGCTTGATCTCGTTTGACTTCAGCGAATGGCAAATTGAGGGTGAACACCTAGCTGAATCTGTGAGGATATCTCAGAGCTGGCCCACATACAAGAGACCGTACCTCCACCATCACCATCGCTAATGCATATACGTCGGTCTCGTGAGCGAGATATGCATGATCACGCCCAAACCGCTCGGGATCGAAAAGTTCTGGTGCCATCCACCGCAACGTACCCGCTCTCCCTGTTGTCCTCGACGTGATGTTGACAGTGTCGGCATTGTATATGACTGTAGAAAGACCGAAGTCAGCTAGACAGGGTACTCCAACTCTATTGACCAGAATATTAGCCTAAAATCGGCAGGCATCGTCAAGTGCACAGATTTGAGATATATCATCTTTTACTTACGCTCTTTAAATCGCCGTGAATGATGTTCCGCGTGTGAAGATACGAGAGACCATCCACGATATTCATGATCTATGGTGAGACAAATTAGCCAGCCTCTAGATCGTTCGAGCGTAGTCTTGACTGACCTTGGACACTCGCTCTACTTCGGGATGCTTCTCCAAGTAGCTGACGATATCCCCATTGTCCATCCATGGGCTCACGAACATCAACTCCATGGTGTCTGTGGCACTGACACCTAAAAACGGTACGATGTTGGTATGATGAAGCTGCTTCCATAGAATAGCCTCTCTGTAGAATTGCTACTTACACGTTAGCATCTAGCGGAGACGTATGCAAACTGTGCACCTTGCGGATATTCTCTAACTCCTCCCTGTTTTGGAAATAGAACCCTTTCAAGGCAACTGTCATAGTAGAAGGCTCGGATTCCGAAGCCAGTTCGCCTCGCCATACACCCCCAAATGACGTACTGGCTACTCTTTCTCTGCCGAGAAATCTAACTCGGGAGGGTGCTAGATGGCAAGAAGACGGAAGATAGGCAAATTTACGGCAGAGTCGCTGGAGAGTATGTTGGATAGACGAAGCTATGCGGTCTATATACTCATTTTGGACGTCAAGCACCTGGACGAGAGATGTTTTTACTTCTGCAAACGCTCCGACTAGACGTACTGACCTTGTCTAATATTTCGATCACTGACTCTGCGGTGGTAGCTTCTATATGCATAACTTTTTCGACATTGTCACTGGATTTCATAAGGGTAACAACGGCCGGGATAATTCCGCTTGTCTCCCAGTTATGTGGTAAATCCTGGATAATCATCAGATGAATGCACTGGTGTAGTCGCTAACGCGGAGTCTGCACAAACCGAAGCGCCCCAGTGATGCCTAGTCGGATGGCGTCTTATGAAACCTCGAATCTCCTTAGCAATGTCATGATGCGATGCAAGGCTCTGGACGAGATCCAGACGACTCCATTTCTCGACTGCGTTGCGAAATTCCTCATACCAGCGATGAACTCCGCGTCTTGGGACAACGTCGTCGTGGTTTGATGACTTGTAACCCATCAAGGAAGGTTTACTGGCATCAACCGAGAAGGTGGATGACAAGCTGAATGTATGAAGGATGGATATAACCTCCTACCATGATCATCAGAACTGGAAAGTACAATTGAAGTGTAGACATTTACCTTATAGACATAAACACGACGAATCATTTCACCTAGCACACTTCTCTCCTCGAACCAATAGTAGGGTGCGGAAGGGATAGGTTCTGTAATCGTCTACTAGTACAAACATCAAACGGGATGCAGTGAGGTCTAATACTCACTGTTCTGACTATCTTCCGGCGGAGTATCTTTAAGAGGGGCAGAGCTGCCGGAGCCATGACCAATTGGTCAAAGCGACGAGTAGAACACGAGAACGAGATTATCACCTTCGAAAAATATTACTAAACATTTCACAAACGAAATCTCAGGGGTTCAGTGTACGTTCGTGGCAGTCCTGAAATCCTAGTATGGACTACATCAACGGGAAGAGTGAGCATCGGCAACATCAGACCTGCACCTAGAGAGTGTGACTCACAGTCGGAAAGACCTCGGTCGTCCGAGGATGACGCTCAGGCCTCTCACTGAGTCCGTCCCTGCCAAACTTGCGACTTTTAAGTGCTCTAAAATAAGCTGTGAGCCGAAACGGGCTATGCCAGTGCGACACAAAGCATTTAGGGTGAGGTTGGAAAGAACTTGAATTAATATAGCTGATATTTAGTATGTGTAATGTCAGTCCCTGACGCCAAGTTCATTGGCTGGACGTCCTACCCCATCGGGAATTACTTAGCTGCATAGAATTTGTTGTGTTTGAGACAGCTGTCACTATAGTCAACGCGTGGGTGCCAATCAGAAAAACGGGCCCGCATAACAAAGAGCATCGCCGGTTTCTTGTAATGGAAAAGCGCCGGGAAAGCATCGGACAGATATCAACTGAATGGAGTAGGCCTTTCTCCCTTTGCAAAATAAACCTCTCCTACACACTGAGGGAATGGTCATTTTTTTGCTGTGGGTGCAAAGAAGCAAAAATACGTGACAGCACTCACACTGACAAGTCCATATTTTCACGAGACTGAATATTGTTTGCGAACTTTGAAATCCGATCTATTAGTGCCGGACCCCGGACAGTGTTGGGTATGATTGTCACAAGGCGGCGAGTTATATGGCTTACTTACATGCGGCCAGTAAAGGATGTAAAGTCAATACGCCTCAGCCCCCGTAGGCCTCGTCGACAAGATCCCTATAGTGCTTGTACGCCGCAGAGCGAGACCACGCAACAGGTCGACAAGCTTCATAGTCATCCTATCATACAACCATTGCCATTTATGGCTCTCGATGGAAAACATCTAGGATAAGACTTGCGTTTGGGGCCGGAGCTACTTAGGGAAAGAGGGCGGATAGGTTGATAAAATGCATGAGGTATTCGCGAGAGGCAAGCAAGAGGATCTCAGCGGACAGCGTATGAGAGCAATAGTACATAACCAAGTAGAATGAAAAATGAGCCACAGCTATCAGACTAAGGTGTAGGGACGGGGCTTCGGAATGTGAGTAAATAGCCGATCGTTCGGAAAATATACTTGGTATTTCTGTAGACCCTGTCAACGAACAGTTCTTCTAGATCCACGATCCTGGAACGCAACCTCCAATATCCCAGACCTTGCCGAATCTCTTGAAAACGCATGACGACTTGGTCGATGGTGGGCCGTAGACTGGGATCATCTTGGACCATATCATCAACAAGAGGCCGCATGAACTCAAATCCTTGCTTAGTCTAAGCGGAATGCGTTAATTCAACCTCTGGGGAACGAAAAAAATATTCGCATACCTGTAGAAAGTCTTCCCTTATCATATTACCCAAATAATATATATCCGTAGGAAAGGGATCGCAAGGGTCATCGGAATGCTGGAACTCGGGCACGGTCTTGTCTCCACCTCTGATAGGCGGTTCACGAGGAGACGTGATAGCCGGATCGTATCTGCGAGAGATACCAAAATCAATGAGATAGTATTTGGTTGGCCGAGCCGTGCGCGTATAATGCTTCGCAGTGCCCGTGAAGTTGTGCGACCGCAGACCAAGAACGGGATGATACATTTGGGGATATAGCGGTTTCGGGTCCATCATGATGTTGAGATTCATACAGTCGCTATAATCTCGATGAATAGTAATGTAGAGAGCATGTCAACACTCTTACCGATGTGCTATGCGGAGTTGATGCATAAATTGCAATGCCTTCCATTAGAATGGCGTAAGTTCACAAGTCAAAGATGATTTAAACATGGACGTACTTCAAAAACCTGGTGAAAAAACTCAATAGCCTCGCCAATGGTTTGAAATCGGGGGCTATTAAACCGCCTGAGCAAAGGCATTACTAGAAGCACAACATCGCTATCGTCCGGTACACGCAAGACTTCGTAGATGGGTACACAGTGATTTCGAGGATGTGAAATGAATGGCTCGGATGAGAGAAAGTTGCCAATCTCTACCTCGTATGGGTGCTTTGAAATTTCGACCTTTTTCAAGGCTACCATGTCCCCGTCAGCAATACGCGTCGCATCGATAATTTGAGACCTCTATGAGCGACCCTCCTTGAGTTGTATCAGCTTGGATAATACTTGAAGCGTACCTGGATCGCCTGTCCGTCTTCACAGCTCCAATATCTCTTGCTGGTTCCCTTCCAAGATGGTACCCAGTCGGGTCGGTAGCGTGGGCGTAGCATGTATCCACGTTCCTCGAGCCATGGCTGATGATCCCTCCAGAAATATTCATGAGGCTCCAGGTCACCAGGATCGATCTCTGGGGAATAAGAACGATTCTCAGCATTGGTCGACATAAAGCAACAAGCTCAACATTCGTGACGTGACTAACAGCGCTTACTGATCCCAATGACTGTCACGTTGTCACAAGTGTCGATCAACTCACTTAGATTCGAAAACGCCTCGGCCTGTTAACCCACAAGTGTTCCGAGAACGATAGACTTGCGATAGATAGAGAAGGTCATCTATGAATCAGGCGCGGCGTTTCGAACCGCCCGGCGATAACTGGCGCAGGTAAGTATTTGTAACGGCTGGCCAAGATGGAACGTGCTGGATGGACTATCTGTCGCATTTCCCTTGTCTATTACCTAACCCTAAGCACCCGTTCCTCCAGCGGCTCGTACCTACATGTAACAGCAGTCGTTAACAAGATATGCCTTGCCGAATGTAGACGCTGTTGAAATCGAAGCCGTCGCGTGCGGAGGTGCTGACACTCACACTAGAGGAAATCATCAATTTCAGCCTGGTTCTTGCCATAAAAAGGTGTTGGAAACTTAAAGGCATTGGGAAAGTGCCAACTGAATTGAGTAAGCCTTTCCGAGTCCCTTGCAAAATGGGCCTTTCCTCATTGGGGAAATGGTCATTTCTTTGCTGTGACTCATGACTCAGTACCCCCAAAATAATCTCAATTAAGAAAGAGCGCGTGTGTAAGTTTTAGCTCTGATGGCTTTTGTTTCCTCCGTTGTAAAAACCGACCGATAGCATTATTTGTCGACAGGAGCTCGGGGTCCCCTCACAAATACTGTCTCGAAGCTCTCTTGTTATTGCCCTTGGATACCAAGTGTCATGGACGAACATTTACCTAATGTTGATCACGGTGGGCTTCTTCACATGATATGGCTATTATATAGGCGTCAACGTCTCGTTCCCCTTTCGCGTTGCTTTTGTCTTTGCCTCTTTGCTGGCTACTATTGCCTGAAACCTATTAGTTGACAACCCATACAACCCCGTAAAAGTCACTTACAATTGCCTGAACCCATCTCTCGCTCTGTGCTCGTAATGTCTTCTCTAGAGGTCGCCTCCGACGCGGCTCGCATGACTGCAATCCTTACTGGTGCAGTTCGTACGGTCTCTGCCGCCGGCTCTATTACACGCACATCTAGAAGAATCAACAGAGGCAAAGAAAACCTTCTTAATGCCATAGACTATGTGGAACGCGCTTCAGTAGGCGATGTTTTACCGCACTCTGATATCCATAAGTTAAGGCGTCAACATGACAGGTATGCATCCTCACTGACATCTTCCGCTGGTTCGAGTTTCACTTCACTTTGCATTATCAGGCTATTCGCTCAGGCGGATGAAATGCAGCGCGAAGCTAGCCAGCCTTCACAAGGAATGAAATCTGCCTCCTTTACATTTACGATAAGCAGGATCAAGTCCGCCATCTGGACACCTGTACGGCTGAATAAGGAGGCCCGCGATTTCGAAGAGAACACAGTAGCCCTCCTGGAAGAAGCTAAGGCATGTCTTGATTATTATTGTGATTACGGTCATATTCACGATCAGTGTTAGCGATCATCCGAATATGCACAAACTCTGCGTCTCAAGAAAAACGTGCCGGAAGAGGGAAACTTTGTTACGTTTAGTAGGTGATGTTCTCCATGTATTGATTTGCTTACACTGATCCCTACAAAGCTATCTGCAACACGTCAGCATATTCTTTGATCAGTGTTCCATCATTATACGACGGTAGCTCGCTTGAAGATGGTTCAGAGCGAGCATCAAATACAACAATGTGGAAACTTGTGCGGCCAACTGTTTTGTCAAACCCTGACAACGGCGAGCGCTATGTTGGGCTAGAGACAATTTCGTTGAACAAAGCCTCTTCAATTGCTCTGAACGAAGCCATCGCACAGCATCCGGACGACGAAGAAATAGACGTGCCCCTGTCGCACAAACCCTACATAAGTATTGATCTAGAAGAGGATCCGTGGATAATTGATGGCTCTTGTATGCTTTCCAGACAAATAAAGTTTTACGCCCTAGACTGATATTTATCTACAGCATTGCACCGATTCATATGCGAGTCGCCTGAAGAGTGAACTTCAAGTGAGACTTTAAGAAAGTCTCATATTCAATGGAAGCTGTACAACATCAAACATCTCATGAGCATCAGACACTCGTTACGTGTATCTTATAGTCAGATAGTGTCTAGGCCAGCATGTATCTCAGTTTTTTATATGTATGCGATATAATCTAAATCTAATACTCCATCATTGAGAGTCTAGGGGGTTTACAAGAATGAGTTCCTACTCGACATGCAGAGGTACGTATATATTCCCGCCGCATTGGCCCGTCAGTCTCTAAGTCCCCCCTGCCGGCTTATAGCCTGCACTCTCAGGCTTATCCCAGGTCCTAGAACATCCCAGGTCATTTCCGACAGGAAGCCTCATGTCGAACGCTCAACAGTGAGTCATAAGCAAGCTTTGGACCAGGAACTCGAGCCGAGTGGGTTGGTAGATGAAGCTATGCCGATCATTGCAACTATAGGCTGCGGTTGGCCCGACCAATCGATCTGAGACAGCTGTTTGTCGATCTTTGTTTGCGCTGGTCCACGTCACAGATCGTGTCACGCATAGCCCGATGAAGCTGATCGGTCACATTTGTCACACTGATAACTCAGGGGATCGGTGACTCATGCCCGCAGTACAGTGTTTCGGTGGTCCTGGGGACACCAATTTGCATATTTCGTTTTGTGTGCCCCACACTTCCAAATTACGCCAAATGTTATACAGGAAATCTGTGAAGTGTCTTCAAGTCCTCTATGAATTTTATCAGAATAAAACCTGCAATGTACCCTCCAACAGAATTCAATTTGTTACCTGTACTCATTTTCGAGTGATTTGGGTTCCTTGGGACACCGTGACACAGTGTGACATCCCCCGTGGCACACTGCGATCGAGCGCGGACGCTACTCTGAGTCACCGCCAACCCCATCGCATGTGATGCTTGCGTCCTCAATGTCACGCATTCATTTTATTCTCCTAGATCGTGTAATTCTACACCAAATGTATCAAAGAACTTCTTGAGTTCTTGTACAACAGCGCCGAACAAATGTTTGCGCGCGCGCAGTGTAGCCTGACAGCGACGATTCAGTCAGGATGCTTCAGGACACTTCTAGATATAACATACTCGACAGTGACTGAATCGTCACTGTCATCTACTGTAAGTATACGAGTAGGATTCATAGCGAAAAGGGAGATGTATGGATGCTTCAGGACACTTATCCTGAAGCATCACGTTCCGAAGCATGAGAATATATACAAGTTAGTACTGGATGGTTATCTACGTGCATAACAATCTATGTGAGTCCGTGCATGTTTCGTAGACATGCTGTATGAGCGTGTGCGTGTTGAACGCACCCGTGCAGACCTCAATCTGCGACAAAATGCCATGGTTTATTGGGTGAAGTTGAATGCAAATAGGTTAGCTATGTGGTGTTCATAAATTCAGAATTAGATCTCTGGCAGAGTCTGTGAAATCCCTCAAAGTAGGCAGAATTGGGTATATATCATGTCCTCGAAACCTCAATTGAAGACCGTTCAGCCCCAAGTTGTTTTTAGCATGTAGTCTAATAGAGTGTAGATTAAAATATCAGGTGATCGATGTTATTCATTACCTAGTCAGGAGGAAGAGCGAGTGTCTCAAGGAATACCGGTGTCCCAAGGACCACTGAAACACTGTACTTAAGTACGGTAAGTAGGAACGGTCGACAAGTTTGTTAAATGACGGAATTATGACTTAAAATGCTTAATTCGGGCTTATCGGCATATTAATTGTGTCGGCATTCTTGTATCTCTATCTCCTCTGTGTGAACGTCAAATATAACAAAACGAAGACAGCCAAAAATTCAGCACTGGTGCTCCTGACAAATTATCGGTTTCCACTTTTTCATAGTTACGCAGGGAAAGCCTATACATTTTTTGTCCTCTCCCCTGCCAAATGTGACACAATAGATCACGTGATGTCATGGAGTCTACATTAGCTCTACCGTCTTACAGGATCTCGAAATACTGACCCTTTACTATGGCTCCCAGTCGAATATTGTAGTCTCGTCGCTGGCTCAGTCAAATATCGATGTACATACTACCGCCGGAACAGTCTACGGCACCATGATGCTATCGTATACACTCGATCATTTGTCCATGTCCACACCTCTTCAACGATGCCTTCAAACTCGTGCTCACTCCAAGGCGAGTGTGTATGATTCTGTTCCATGAGGGTGAAGCGCAGCACGTCCTTTACCGTCACCAGTCCTGCGAGAACGCCTCGGTCCTCGACCAGGATGACACGAGGCCTGTAAGTCCGTCAAACTCATGTTAAGAATAGCTCCGAGGTAGCCGACAAGTTGAACTCACCCTAATCTCTTGAACATTTGCATCGCTATTTCTAATGGGAGCTGAGGGGATACTGTGAGTGGAGTCTGGATAAGACGTTAATTGCCGGCCGGTCCTAGTATACTGGAAAACACACTTGATTGACCCACGGCCAAAACTTAAGTGCCTCAGGAGTGGAGGTACTCTCCAAAATCTCCATAGAGATGTCCTCGTCGATCCCCACGGCGGGCCCAGTGGCGATGCCGGGGATATTGACGGGTAAATCGATCTCAGCATGATCTTCTGCGCTGGACATAAAGGTGCATGGTGTGTCGGGTAAGACGTCCCGAACCTTACGCGCCTTCTCTAAATCGTCTGTCTAAGCGGCAAGCATGGCAGAAAAACATCAGGTTATCCTTACCTAGGACATATAGCAGCTCAGATCGTTCGATGTACCCGACAAGTGTTTGGCTGGTTTTGTTAGAGACAACGGGATAACCCTTGACATCAGTGTTGGAAAGATGTTCCTCTGTGTCCATGAGCGGAGCACTGGACTCAAAATTCTTATTGTACTCACCGATATCTCGAACATTCATCCCGTAAGCAGGCAATGTGTACAACTGTCGTCGCATAGTCCTTGAGACTACCTCACACATAGTTACTTCATATGTCATATATCATCGCAATCTCAGACTCACCAGGAACATTGTATGCTTTGTCATCATTCTCCAAGAAGGGATAACCATTGAACCTAATCATCTCGTCGGCAATCCCATGAGTCCCCAGGAAGTCACCCACGGCTTTCGTGACCAAGAGGACAATCTATGTAGGAGCTCTGAGGTGTGTAGGCGGAAGAGCAGTATAGGGACGGGATTACCATGGTTGGCAGAATATAATTCAAGGCACCAGTCAGCTCGAACATGATCACAACTACGGTCACGGTAAGTCTCATGATACCGCTGTGTGAAGGTTGTATAAGAAAAATGTCAATTATGTTGAAGAAAGTCTACCTTAACGCAGCAGCAGCACCAAGGAATGCATACGTTCCGGGAGTTATACACTGTACATCCATCTTGCATGCAACGAACATACTTGATGTTGGATATGCACTGTAGAAGGTGTCAAAGAGACGTAAGTCTGACCTACACCAAGTGACGCACCGGTATAATGCTTTCACCATGATTCCGACCATACGCCCGAATGTCGCACCGATTGCCATCGAGGGCACAAAAATACCCGCAGGCACCTTGCAGCCGTATGATATGACGACCAGACCTACGCGGAAAACGGTAGCGATGAAGAGCGAGCTCACCATGGGCCATTGTGCCCAAGTCCTGGATTTGTCAAGCGAAATTCAATCCACATCAGATTCCCGGACTCACTGGCAAATATTGTCATAATCTCCACCACCTTGACACTCTCTGAAAAGGATGGCCATACTTTCGGTCATGTCAATTCGCAAGAAGCGATTGAAGTAGCCTATCATTGCTGTGACCGTCGCGAGTGTGACCGCTTCAAGGACAGGAAAATTTCCGAGATGTTTTCTTCTAAATGCGGCGACCTGCAGGTTGAAGTTGACTACGAAAGCACCGTACAAGCCCTGAAAAATAATCACTTTACAGGAAACTAAGGGATCATACAGATACTCACACCAAATATACCGAGGATGACGAAGAAGAAGATCTCGAAGAAATGCCAGTCTCTATCATAGGTAACTTGAAACAGTACGAGCTTTCCGCTGCGGAATGGGTTCATAGCCTAGATACCATTATAGTTAAATCACGAGAGCGTAATTGAAACAGATTCATTCTACTAACAGAAAGGGTGACGGTGGCCATTAGTGCACAAAAGAAGCTTCTCCACATCGTCTTGATGCTAAACATACTACTCATTTCCTAGGTTTGAGAGAGTCGGGAGATAGCGACAGTACAGATCAGATGTTCACACACCTCAATCGAGAAAAGAACTCCGCCTATGGGAGAACCAAATGCTACGGCGACACCAGCAGCACTTGACGCTGTCAATATCTCTCTCATTTTACCTAGGACTCCAGTTGAGAGACAGATCATTAAAAAGCCAGTCAAAACCCACCTTGGTTGCGTGAATACCGCTTGAAGAGGCTTGCAACAAGGTTGCCAATACAACAAGCCACGTGAACAGAAGGGCCCTCTTTCCCCACCGACAAGCCTGAAGCAATAACTAATGGCTACTGTCCATGAGAAGTATACAAGACAGCGACAAAGCAACACACTAGAGTCATGCTCTTGATGAAGAAAGTTCCGAAGCCGAGATATCCCTTCATGATAAAACCTGCGAGTATACACTTGATTTCTGATATACCCGAGCCAGCGGCGTACTTGGCTATCGAGCGCACAAGATGCGCTGCTGTGAATGAGAATGTAGTCTGACAGACACGTCGTTGAATTTCCCGTCCGCTTAAAAAAAGTGATAGACGTACCGCAAATAAGACATAAATAACCCATCGAACGGCCACAGCTGTGCTCCAGGAGTGCCATGAATCGCAAGCGTCGTCTCCACCCTCAATCTCCCAGCAGCAGAACTGTCGATTCAGCCACCAGCCGTCCGAACAGTACCCCATTTTGAGGTCTGATAGCCATGCTGTAACTATAGAGATGATGGCAGCATTGAGCCCTATGCACACCCCTGCCCAATCTAGTTAATACAGACATGACCTGTGCCAGAGTCCAAGTACTCACCAACGAGACTGACCACTAACCAGCTTTGTGACGTATACACAACTCTCAATAGCCGCGACCATACCCAAGCAGACACGACCTCTATTCGCGTTCCATGTATTCGATACGATGACGCGTGTAGTCTTTGCGCAGTGCGGATACGTCTATTTCGCTCAATAATTGCATCCTGGATCCAGTCTATTTGTGACTGAGTGTGAGTGTGCTTCATGGACAAAACCGCCGGCACCTATTGTAGTAAAGTCTTCGTATTTCCTGACCCACACGAGCAATCAGGTTGGCGGCTTTCTGCATCAGTGCATGTGCCGGCGTCGTACTCACCTGATCAGCTCCAGGTCTTCTTCGTCTGCTTCGACCGACACAGAGGGGTGCCCATATTCGGTCGCTCTTTCACGCGACATTCATGCACTGTAGTCACACGACGTCTGCCTGTGCGCAGAAGCTGCAGCCAGATAGTGAGGGACTAACGATAGCACCAGAGTAGTAGCGGCACACGGTTCTCGTAGGCGCCCGCAACCGCAATGGCAGGGGCAACACTCTGAGATTCTGATCGGGATGGTTCTGAGCGCCACAACCTTGAGTCAACGCGCATATCGCGTCATAAACCAGAGGAAATACACGTTGAACGATCAAACCATTCCCACAGAGCACGATTCCATTAATAAAGAATAGAAACATTAGTATACTGCAAGCTGAACAAAGCGATGGAGCACAACAGAAGAGCAGAAGTTATTAGTACCCATATGCGCAAGGGTCCCCATAAGCTCTTGCTCTGACGAACCATGATAACCTTCATGAAAGAAGGAAGACGGCAAAGTATGGTTGAGACAGTATGACATTATCTACCATCATCTCGTTCATCTCTACCATAGCAGTTGAGAAACATCACAATACACCATGATACGACTCACCGACGTCGACTGTTCTGCACACGAATGAAAAGCCAATCAACTGCTGCACGCACGCCAGTTCTGCAGCCGCGGATGAGAAATGGGCTGACTCTCCATGACTTTGGCTCACCCTTCCAAGGCAGATATTCCCATGACGTCCAAACTTGCGAAACGGTCCCGTCGTTGCTCGAGCTCAATCTCATCTCCGTACTGCCGACGGGCAGCATCCTGTTTACTCTGGTACCACTCTTCGTAACCGTTTCGGATCTCCTCTACAGACAGGCTCTGCGGGCTGTCCTGCTTATTTGCAAGTAAAAGGAGGGGTACTCCCAAGATCTTGGGTGAGGACAGCACAGAGTCTAGTATCCTTTCACACCGTCAGCTTGTGAGGTTACATTGAGGAGACTTTTAGGACACACGTACCGAAGACTTCCCAACCTTCACCCAGCCTCTCCCTGTCCTGCGCATCCAGAACGAACACAACAGCATGGCAGTCATCGTAGTATCTGTGCCAGATAGACCGTATGCCACGCTGTCCACCAAGATCCCAAAACTGCAAGATGGTCGATGGAAGTGTGATCTTGCCCACTATACTCCGGTAGTGAGCCGCTGAAGACATTTATTATTCACGGTATCATACTATTTTGACCAACAGTGGGCCCTATCTTGTCGGGTGCAAGACCAGGTGTATCGTTGTATAGCGTCTTTATCTTCTCCAGCAACGTCTGCAACTAGGTATCATGTATGCACTATTTAGCGCGAGGCGTATACGCACCGTTTTGCCCGCACCATCAAGCCCCAGAATAATGACAGAGAATTCTTCCTTCCTGAAGTCTTTAGCCTTTCGTTGAACTATCAAACATAGCAAGGACATACCTCGTAAAGTATTCGTAAAACCCCTTGATCAAATGATACATATTGCAAGCACCAACCAAGACGCGGCTCGGGCTTGGCCATCCTGGCTGCGCGACTGCCGCGCAGCGCAAAATTCCGAGCCCGCTCCCGCCGCCAGCAGACGGTGCTATTTAGGCAGGTAGACGCCGGTGCGACTGACTTCAATGCTGCCCACCACCATGGGCCTTTATACATCATATTACAGCTATGGCCTTCCTACCTTTCTCGCTGTCGTAATTGGGCTCTATTTACTGTTTACTGGTGAATTTATTATTCAAATGGTGCACACAGTGCACTCACAGATGTACCTCTTCCAGGTTCAGGAGAGGCGTTCAATGTCGGTCGTTTCCTGGAGGAGACCAGTCCGTACGCATGGGCATCAACCGGAATAGGACTCTGCATTGGCTTGAGTGTGCTGGGGGCGGGATGGTGCGATGTTTGTCCAAACATATGCATTTGTAGAGCTCACATCTGTGAGCAGGGGCATTTTCGTAACCGGGTCGTCTATCCTCGGTGGCGGTGTCAGAGCTCCCCGAATACGCACAAAGAACCTCATCAGGTGCGATTGGTCCCATTTACTTGAGAAGCGATCCCAGGCTAATGGTGTTTTAGTATCATCTTCTGCGAGGTTGTTGCCATCTATGGCGTAGTGCGTCTAGGCACCGTTTACCGCAATGTTAGCCAGTCTCACCTCTTTCTAGATCATTGGCATCGTGTACTCCGCCAAAATTACAAATGTTCCCGAGGCTCAATTATATACACGAGAAAACTATTTCACAGGTAGCAACATTCTGCCCTCCGGAGATCACTAATGCGCTTACGCCATTTCACCTTTTCTTAGGATATGCCCTCTTCTGGGGCGGACTGACAGTGGGCGCGTGCAACCTGCTGTGCGGCGTTTGCGTCGGGATTACAGGCTCGACCGCAGCGCTGGCCGATGCGGCAGATCCAGACCTGTTCGTAAAGATCCTTATTGTAGAGGTGTTCGGCAGTATCATGGGGTTATTTGGTTTGATCGGTACGTGCGCTTTTACCGCTCGACACGGATACACGACAGCTTACTGTTGCATTGTGCTTGCTGTTGCAGTTGGTCTCCTCATGGTCGGCAACGCGGGCGAGTTTACAGCATTAGCTTCGCCAGCGGCGGCCCCATCCCCATTTGTACATTGACACACGATGATATTACACAGTTGACTGGGAGGCAAATAATCTTACGGCGAAATGGCCTCCCGGTGCATCAGGAGGAGGTCGCCGGTTCTAGGTATTTTTACGAGGGGATGCAGTCTGCAAGTTGTAGGTGTGTCTCTAGGCGGTACGTGCTGCGGCACGACGTGCGCAGTTCTCGATGAGAAGCTAGATACCATTGTGATGTGAATAAGATCATGAACAAGTTTTTACAAAGGTCAGATGAGTAGGAGAAGTATGCCAATCAAGACACAGCGACAGCAGCGAAGAAGATGACGGTGACCTAAAGAGAGCGTACGAATACAGTAGAAACGGCGTCGCGCGGACGCCGAAGGTCTATCGATACAGAGCGAATCGAGTGAGTGTGTATGTCTGGGGATTTACATTCCGTTCCTCAAGAACGAATGGCGAGTGTAGGAAATTGCGAGTGGTGTTGGTCTGCTAGCCGGAAGTACGTCTCGAATTTCGATTAACTCTCGTCCGGCGTACTAGACCGTGGTGTACGTAGGCCCTGACACCTATAGGTCTCGACAAGATCATCCATAAACGAATCTTCGTCATGTTCGTCCGACCTGTACGCAACTCTGCTGTTTGGTGACATGGCTAAGCTATCCGCGGACCTTAAATGCCTGAGACCCCGAGTCGGGAAGAGGGATGATGGAGAATGCATAGGACGTCCACCAACAGGCTGCGCGGTTCTGGAACGACGCAGACGTGGAACTGGAGGGAACGGAAACTGAGACGGTGTGCTTTGAGCTTCGAGAGCACGGCTGGGTGGCAAGAAGTCTGAAAAGGAATGCTCTGGCCTGTGCAAATGCAGACTGTCTTGTGTTGGGCACTTTTGTGATGGCGGATCACATTTCTCAATAGAGATGACCGATAACAACGACTCCAGCTCCTTCACTGAAAATAAACAATCGTTAGTTACGGTGATAAACGTCAGCGCGAGGGTGTTAAATACCGTCGATTAACGTGTCAAGTCCGTCAAAGGCCTGATTCAGCTTGAATAGGAAGTCAGGCGACGACGAAAGAACGTCCATTAGTCGGGGAGCAGACTGGCGAGCGGAGATCGGGGTGATTGGTCCACAAGAGGAATCCGTGCTTCCCCATGAATCTGTGCGTGTCGAGCGGCGGTCGCGAAGGGTGAGACTCCGTCGGCATGGGAGCTCATGTGGTGCGACATGACATGTTGTACACTGATCCATGCTTTGAAAACACAAGACACAGTTGCGAGGCATTCCGGATACACGAGGCAGAGCAGACGGTGCGTCGCTATCTGGAGAACGCGAGGTGCCTGCTCAATTGACTGCTCGGGACAATGAAACGTTGTGACACACCGGAGTCAATTATATGCAAGTCCCACGGAGATTCAAGGAGTGATTCGGCGATATCTGACTTACTCCCGGTAGCCGACTCCGTAAGTATAGATGAATCAGTGTCTGCAGGAAAGCAGCCTGAAGATGAGGCATAGCTCGTCGGAGACTCGCAGATATCCCTTCCAGTCCAGTCGGCAGTGTCATATTGACTTCCATCTCGGAGCAAAAGCTCATCAGCTTCTGTGTCAGAGTCCCCTGTCAAGAATTAATATCATACGTCAGATTTGGGAAGTCTAGCTGATCGCGTATACAAACCGGGCAAGAGAGAGGGACGGATCGCGTGTGCTTGAGCACGGGACTCCAGCTTGATCTGTTCCGGTTGAGAACTTTTCGCACGAGCGGCCTCAGGGTCGGCCTGTGAGCGCCGCACTACCTCCTAGAAGCCAAAGGATGTGAGCCTCAATCGCCTTCGGGGCGCTGAAAGGACACTCACTTGGACTTCTCCGTGCAGAGACTTTGCGCGCGATCTGTAGCTAGAGGCCCTCGAAACTAGTTCGAAACTGAGTCTCTCTGGAGACTGTAAGAGCTCCGAAAGTTCTTCCCTCTCGACAACAAGCCTAGATAAAATAAAGATATATGCTCTGAAGCCCGGGAGAGGACATAGGTAACACACCCGTCATACAGCGTCTGCAAGTCCCATGAGTCCGACACCGACAGTCCCTCCCGCATGGAAGACAAGCGCATCATGGCAGTCGACCTTATCTCGTCGCCTTCTTTGAGCAGGTCCTCGTACGTCGACTTCCAAAATCGCTGCAGCTCATGGAGATGAGCATTTACCGGGAAGTCTGGTGAGTGAGTGTCCCGAGGAGAATGCGGAGAGGCGAAGTAGCTCAAGTACCGTCTGAAAGCCATGGTCTCATGGAAGGACGAGCAGACCAGCAGCTGTCCAGAGTTTGGGTTTTAAATGGATGATGGGGATCATGATACCTGAGCTGCTTCTTATAGATGCGAAGTGTTGCAAGTGAGGTGAGGACGCGGTAGCTCTGGCGCACAAGCAATTTCCCACGTGCCTAGGTCGTAGAGACCGGCTGCTGCGAGTACAAAGCCAGCGGAATTGAGCCATCCGCTGGCGTCGGTGGGAGCCGAGAAATTGCTGTAGGTGATTATAGGTCCTGGGCGTCGCCGAACCCCAAACAGCAAAGAATTGCGCCCGAGATTGTACGCGAGTGATAAGCGACGGACCTCATTGCCCATGTTGTTGTAGGAATAACGTTAGAAGAGGCACGCCGTGGATTGCGGGCGCCCTGGTCGCTGGGCAGGGTGCAGAAAGAACTCGGAAAGAACAAGACCAGGCAAACCGGGAAAACTCAATCACAGCACCTGCCTTATTTGGCATCCCCGACTCACTCCGGGCCGCCCGGTTGGACTCAGTGCGACGAAAATAGTTCGTCTCCTTGCTCTGTCCACCCTGCAAAATGAGGACTGATAATGTATAACATGCAAGGATTGTGCGCTATTGCGTCGCGGATTTTCGAGAACGCTCGAGAAGGGGGTACGGCGGATCGAGTCGACCGGTCGCGGACCTGAATCAGACCGACCACGAACTCCGCCCGGCGGTCTCCCTTTCACTCCAGTCATGACACCCGCGCGCACGAGATGGAGATCATAATGCGCAGCGTCGCGCAGTGTGACGCTGCCACTTACTACGATACACATTGACCACTTGTACTTTCTGTACTACGCGACGTATATCTCTCCCCTACAAACACGACGCAATGTCAGGCGACGCCGATGTTTCCCGCACTGCGGCCCAGACCACGCACGACGGTGGGTTCTCTACCCCTCATGACTTCGTGCAATGTAGCTCATTCTATCGGATGGGCTTTCCTTTGAGGACAAAGACGGTATACCAGGATCAGAGCCTGGTATAATTGATCTTATGGATCCAGGACAAGATGAAGGAACCCCGTCGCTTCCCCCTCGTCTCGATTCCCAGCCAGCCCTTCATGAACCTGAGAGTACACCACAACATGCGATACAGGACGAGGATGAACACCCACAAGTAGCCCTTCTACGTGCAATGTTCCCCGATTTCGATGGAGCTGTTCTGTAAATACATTTCCCCAGCTTGCTCCTCCCGTTGGATGGTACTTAACACACAGGACAATTATACAGCCTTTCCGTCCTTGAATCCGTGGATTATGACCAAGACCGTGCAATCGATGCATTGTTGGGTATGAGTGACCCAGAGTATGTGTCGACGCAAGGGCAGGCACCTGTACGTTTGTTGTCCCCTTATTTCTTGTGTATATTACCTATATCATTCCTCAGCCGCCCCATGACGTTTCGCTTGACGAGCAACTGGCCCGCCAGCTGGCTTTGGAAGATCAGCCGGAGCCACGCCATGCTTCTGGACAAGCATGGCCACGGCGCAACAGTGTTCCATATCAGCCTCGGCAGAGTGCCCCCTCGCATAATCAGCAAGCACAGAATGTCACTGGAAGCGAACGGGGCGATTTCCAGGAGTTCCAGGAGACTATCGGGCGCATGGCGGAAAGTCAGTGGTGGTATTTCACTTGTCCTGCACTGCTTGATGCATCCGTATATGGCAGGCGGCAAGAAGACCTTCAGCTCCATCATGTCTAAGGCTAAAGCTAAGATCAACGAGTACAATCAGCAGTATAATCAACGGTTGGTTTTCCAGAGCGATTGACCACTGCCCACTCTGATCATCGTTGTAGGTCAGGCCAACCATCCTCTGTAGACAATAGTAACAATTCGCAATGGGACTCAACGTCACGTCCTCAGCTTGATAGACACACCACGTCCCAAGCATACGCGCAACAATATTATAATTATGGATCCTCCGATAACCTTGAATCGCCCAGTGACGACACGCATCCTCCAATCACTCTCAATGGGAAGCAGCCGTCTGTGTCGGGGAGAGACGAGGTGAAAGGGTATGATATAGAACCTAGTAAGTAACTTATACGTAAGTCCCCCGCCCTTTTGTTGACGTAGTGCTCGTCCCCAAATCCAGGCGCTCCATCAGGTCCCCCCGCTTACGCCAGTCAACCCTCAATGCCTGTGTCG